>NC_080176.1:1460200-1527700 GCF_950295315.1 Erinaceus europaeus
CACAGAGTCTAGGAGTCAACTTGGCTATTATTATGACTATTGCCAGCTTGTTTCAGTCATTTATATTTTTTGAAAGAAATTTAGCTATGAAGAGAATTTTTAATAGCTTTTATTTATTTTTATTATTGAATACAGGCAGAAATTGAGAGGGGAGAGAGATAGAGAGAGAGAGAGAGGGGGGGGGAAGAGACAGAGAGACACCTGAAGCTCTGCTTCACCGCCCATGGAGATCTCCCCTCCCATAGGTGGGGACCAGGGGCTTGAACCTGTGATGTGTGCGCTTAACCATGCGTGCCACTGCCGGGCCCCAGTCTTTTATGTTCCACATATGACTGAAACCCTTCGGCAGCTGTCTTCTATTTCATTACTATTTCACTTGGCACCATTACCTCCATTTCAGTCCATCCGTTCTGTCTCCAAAGACAAAGGTATGTATTTCTGAATTATAGAACCTGAAAATAATCAGGTAGAAACATGCCCAAACTTGGGTCTTAATCACGACCCTGCCACACAGAGGCTGGCATGCCCATGGGGAAATGGTGTGTTTAGTTGGAACGTGGGTTACCTGTCTGGAAGATTGTAATGCCAGCACCTTGTGGCAAGTGAAGAGACTGGGGTGTGTGTGTGTGGGGTAAGAAGCACAAGACACCACACATGTAGGGAGAAGCAGAGTCAGGACTTAACTTTTGGCCCTCTGACTCCAGTGTCCCAACCACCTGCCTCTTGTGATGTCTTCTTACCAAGATGGCGGCCGGTGGGAGGCAGTGACGGGCTCAGCGTCGGAATCACCTGAGTATCGGGTGGTCCTGGTCTGAATCAGCTCTGCATCACCCACATGAGTCTTTGGGGAATCTGAATGTCTTTCTTGGCTTTTCCAGCCACGGCATCCTTTGATCTTCACACCAGACATTTTGCTCTGTGGATGAAAAAAAAAAACACAACAAAACAACAAAAAAAAAACAGAGCACAGCAGCAGAAAGCCATTTTCTGGAGGTCACTCCTGCTGTCACTGATGTGGAAACGCAGAGACAAGATGCCTAGAACAATCAGGGGAGTAATCACAGCAGGTCACAACAGCCAGCTCGCCTCCTCCCCACGTGCCCAAGTGCTGAGGGGAGCGTGACGTCGGCCTGGCCTCAGGGACAGCTCAGAGGAGCCTGGTGCCGTGGGGAAAGCCCCGGACCCAGAGTCAGAGGCCCTTAATTCAGGAAGCAGCCGTGCTCTGTGACTCTGAGCTCATAGACTTCTCCCAGGACTTCTGACTCCTACTCTGGGCGAGGGGATATGAAGCAGGATGTTACCTCGGCACACCAGCGGGTCGCATCCTTTCAGCAACTGTCTATTGAGCACATGCTAAGAACACACCACTCATTTGCTCATTCTTTCATTCACTCACTTGTTCAATAGACATTTAAGATGGGTTTCTGTGGTTGCTTGAAATTTCTTTCTTCCTTCCTTCCTTCCTTTCTCTCTTTCTTTTTCTTTCTTCTCCTCCTCCTCTTCCTTATTCATTCCTTCTCTCTCTCTCTTCCTTTCTTTGCTCCAGTGTTATCAATGGGGCTCAGTGCCAGCACTACAAACTCACTGCACCTGGTGGCCATTTGTTTCCATTTTATTGGACAGAGAAATTGAGAGGGAAGCGGGATACAGAAAGGGAAAGAGATAGAGAGACACCTGCAGACGTGCTTCTCCACTTGCAAAGCTCCTCTCCCCCTTGCAGGTGGGGAGCCAGAGGCTTGAACACGGATCCTTCTTGCACAGGTCCTTGCGTATTGTAGGAGTGGGGATGGCACTCACATGCCTACAATGCACGACCTAAAAATAAATAATTCCACCCTTTAAAATGCCTGTAGACCAATAGCAATCTCAAGGGGGGGGGCGGGCAGTGGCAAGAGAGCCTGGGTTCGAGTCCTGGTACCACATGGGAGCTCTCTGACTGGGGAAGCAGGGCTATGTTCCTCTCTCTGCCTCTATTTCTTCTCTTTCAAAAGAAGGATAGACAATTGGCCTGAGGAGGCCACACAGCAGCACCACCATGCACAGGGCTGTGGGGTCCTCACGGACCAAGATTCACATCCCGGCCACAGCGGCTGGGTACTGAGGCCCTTAGTGCGTGGAGTGAAGATGCTATGACTTTAGCAGGTGGTGCCTGGGAAACAAATGGAGAGACGGAGAGAGAGAGAGAGAGAGAGAGGAGAGACACCTCTCTCAGAAGCTGATTCTCTGTAATTCAGAAATGCTTTGACACCACAGTGGAGAAACGAGCTTCTGGGTTTTGCATATATTGATGACTGGCTAGTTGGTCTGATTCCTTCTTGGAAAGAGAGGTTGCCACATCTGTTTGAAAAGTCTCTACTTCAGAGGTGGTTCATGTGAAACGTCCAGGCCCATGTCTGACCACACAGTCACCGCTGTCCTGAGTATTACGCCCAGCACAAAGAGACCCTCAAGTTGCGCACGCCTCTCATCGGCATAGTTGCAGACCCCTACGGCATTCCTAAGGACTGTCACTGATTTCAGAACTTTATGTGATTTCAGAAAATACACTTGACTAAGTGTTCTCAGAAACACACCACATTAATACGAGTTCTCCAGAGAAACAGAGCCAGCAGGAACTAGCAAGAGGATGGAGTGTAGGAGAGATAGACGGACGAGAAGACACATGGATAGATCAACAGACAGGTGAGTAGACTGATCATGAGGCAGATGGCGGATGATAGGATGGGCTGATGAATAGATGTATGGCTAAATGAATTAGTGAGTGAATAACTGGCTGGATAGATGTATGAACGACTGGATGGATGAAGAGATGAGCAACTAGATAAATTAATAAATGAATAACTGGGTAGGCGGGCACATGTATGGCCAGATGATGATGAATATATAGTGATGGATAGATGGACAGATGGATGGACAGAAAGGAGATCTGTATAGGAGCTGGTTCACATGATTCCAGAGACTGAGGAGTCCTGCATCTACTTTCTGGGAATGGGAGCCCCAGGGCTGCCAGTGGGGTAACACTGAGTCTGAACCCAGAGAACAGGTGTGAGCCTGCTGGGGAACAAACTTGCCTTCCCTTCCTTCCCTTTTCTTCTCTCTGGGTCTCTGGTGAGTTGGATAAGTTCACCTGCAAGTGAAGACTGTCCTTCCTCAGCTTACTGACTCAAAACAACAACAACAACAACAAAATAGATCTCTTCTGGAAACTCCCTCACAGAGACACCCAAAAGTGTCTTGCCAGCTCTCTGGGCTTCATTTGCCTGCCCGGGTGGGCATCTAAATCCAGCCGCCACTTCTCGCTCACTAAGGTGACTTGAAAAGTAGAATGGGGAGGTGGGGACTGGGGTACACATGAGAGAGACCAATCTCTCTCCCGCCGGGAGTACCTCTAATTGTTATCTTTATGTAAAACGCTTACAGCTGCGGCAAAGCAGAGAGAAGCTTCTCCATGGCTGACACATTTCACAAGGAGAAATGGATTTTGAAACTGTTTTCAACTAACAAATTGACAGTCTCTGCTTTCCCTCAGCCACGTCCCACTCCCTGGAGTGAGGCTGGGGAGGAGGTGGCGGAGGGCAGATACAATCTAATCCACTGCTTACAGAATTGGAGAGAGAGCTTTTCTAATCACCCGCCAGAGGCCTGCCCCTCCTGACCCAACTTCCTCCAGAATCACAGAGGAGAGGCCATAGGAAAGGGGTGAAAAGCTGTCTGCCACGAGTGGGGGGAGGTTGAAAAGGCCCGATTTCATTCCATCAGAGGAGTGTCAGGGCTTATAAATGGTCACGTCTGTCTTTACAAAATGGAATCAAGTCTGCCATCTCACCCCAAAATGCATGTCTGCAACTTAGATTTATTGTCGGTAATATTCTCGCAGAGTGGAGAACGAGACAGAGAAAGGTGGGGTGACAGGGCAGAGACACTGACAGGTGTCACAGAAGCCAAGGGGAAGGGAGAGGGGAGGCTGGCGGGGAAGGGTTACTCGGGGCTGGGGCTAAGCTGTGCGGTCTCATGCCCAGTTCTAGGTCTGGTTTTGCTGCTATGAGAATCTTGATGGGTTACTTAAGCCCTTCCCCAATCCCCAAACCATCCCACCTTGGAAACCAGGATGACAGGATGGACACACCTGTGTGGGGTGTTCCTGGAATGCCATGCACATGTGCACTGAATATTCAGTGTGATGCAGAAAGCATGAGTACAGGGGTGACGGCCAGTGGGTTTCAGAAGAGAGAACAGGTGCAGAAACCATTTTTTTTTTGCCTCCAGGGTTATTGCTGGGGCTGGGTGCCTGCACCACAAATCCACTGTTCCTGGAGGCCTTTTTTTTCCCCTTTGTTACCCTGGTTATTTTACCATTGTTGTGGTTATTATTATCATTGTTATTGATGTCGTTGCTGTTGGATAAGATAGAGAGAAATGGAGAGAGGAGGGGAAGACAGACAGGGAGAGAGAAAGACAGACACCTGCAGACCTGCTTCACTGCCTGTGAAGTGACTCCCCTGCAGTTGGGGAGCCGGGGGCTTGAACCGGGATCCTTACGCCGGTCCTTGCGCTTTGCGCCACGTGTGCCTAACCCACTGCGCTACCGCCTGACTCCCTCAGAGACTTATCTTAAGGGATGCCGTTTAAATAGATGGTCTTGGCTCAAGCATTCCCAGAAACATAGTATTAGTAAGGATTCACTGGAGAAACAAAAGCAGCAGGCTAGACAGATAGACAGACAGATGACAGATGATAGCCAGTTAGAGAGTTCCCTAAAGACGGATGGATGGATAGAGGGTTGGTAGGAGGATGAATGGATAAACAGATCTATACTTGACATAATGAATTAGGATTCAGGAGATGTCATGCACACATTTGAAGACCAGGATATGCCTTTTTTTTTTCTTTAAATTAAGAAGTGATAATTCTTTCAGATTCAGGGGACTGAAAAATTCTGCTGGAACCCAGATCTCTCTCTCTCTCCTTACCCATCATGTTCTTTTTTAAAAGTACTAATAGTAGGTAACAAAATTGTATTACAGGGGTGAGGGCCAGGCAGTGGCACACTTGGTTAAGCGCTCACATTACAGTGTACAAGAACCCCAGTCTCAAGCCCCTGGTCCCCACCTGCAGGGGGGAAGCTGCAGGTGTCTCTCTTTCTTTCCCTCTCAAGCTTCCCCTCCCACCTCAATTTCTGTCTCTATCCAGTAACAAATAATTTTTAAGAAGGTAGGATTCCAGGATAGAGTTCCACACCACACCTACCAATGAAATTGTGTCCCCATCTTTCTAATAGTTCTTAGAGTTTGAGAGATAGTCTGTTTCTTTCCGTGTGTGTGTGAGTTTGCAATTCTTGTATTTTAGTTCTCTCGGCGCCACATATGAGTAAAACCATCTGGCAGTTGTCTTTCCTCTCTGGGTTTAGCTCAGTAACCATCAGGTTCTGATTCGGATTTCACCTGCTTCTGCCTCTTGTCCTAGAAAATAGGTTTTGATGGTTTCAAAATGGCCCCTCTCTCAAGAGCTAACTACCAGACAACTTCTCATCTCAGTTTCCCAGAAGAAACAGTCTGATTGACTCAGCTGAGGTCAGCTGGCAACCACCAACCCCACCTCAAGTTCCAGGGACGTCGTGAAGATGGAGGCTTGTGATTAAATAGAAAGCTTATCTCTCCTGAATCCTGCTGGCGGCTCAGAGCCCTCCACCTCCATACCACATAATCCTGATGGACAGAGGACTGTGTGGTGGGGAAGAGCCTGCAGAGTCTCTCGGGTCCGAGCTTCCGCTCCGCCATTCCTTACGTGTGTATCCTCGAGAAAGCTACTGAACTTCTCTGTGTCTTAGCTTCTTCATGGACAAAACAAACACATGATAAGGATTCCCATCTCAGCGGCTTATTCTTCTGGTGATGTGGAATGCACGTGGCAGATACTTAGCACTTGATAGTAAGCACTTTGTCAGTACTTATTTTCCTTGATACTATAGTAAGAAGCCAGTGTCGTTGCAGGGCTGGGGACATGGCCCGCTGCTGGAGAATAGGACTGGCATGCCTGGACTTCAGCTTCTGCCCGGACACTTTATAGTCTCTCTCTCTGGCAAATAAAGGTTTCTTTTCTTTTTCTTTTTTCTTTTTCCTCCAGGGTTATCCCTGGGGCTTGATGCTGGCTCTATGAATCCACTGCTTCTGGCAGCCATTCCCCCACCCCCCATTTTATAGGTCAGAGAGAAATTGAGAGAGGAGAAGGAGATAGAAAGAGAGAGAGAAAGAGAGACACCTGTAGACCTGCTTCACCACTTGTAAAGCTTCCCCCCTGCAGGTGGGGAGCCAGGGGCTTGAACCCAGATCTCTGTGCTGGTCCTTGAGCTTAGTACTATGTGTGCTTAACCAGGTGCGCCATGGGCCGGTCTCCTAAGTTTCTTTATAAAAACCCAAACCCAACAAAAGTGAGGAAGCTGGAAAGCAAGCCCTGACATATCACCTAGGACTGAAGCAAACAGACCCCACACCACTTCCAGTAGCCCATCTCCCTGGAGTGGGGGTGAGGTTTGGATTGAGGTGGGACTCAGTCAGCTCTGTTGATGAACCCCAAGTGCCTCACCCTCTCGAGTCACGTGTGGCACTGGGAAACATTCTCAATCTGTGCTAACTGCACGCAGCCACTGCCCCCGCTCCACCCTCTGGGCATGTGGGGTACACGTGTGTGGTGGGTGGCGGCAGAGAATGGGGGTACCAGCCCAGTCTCCACAGCAGCAGGCCGCAGACTTTGCCAACTCTGCTGCTTTTCTCTCCACTTCCTCGGGCTCTCAGGGCCTGCAGCTTCTTCCCGGCTCTCCCCCTGTTTCTGCGCCGATAAAATACATTTAATGGCTGAATTTCCTTGAGATAATCAGAGGCGGTATAATTTATACATATGAGTCTCCTTGTAGCCAGATGTAATTTTGCTCCGAGTTGTGGCGTGACAGTCAGAAATGGGCTCTGCTGACTGTGTTTTGCAGAATTTGCGATTTATTGAACAGTTGACTGAGCAGTGACCCCAGATAAAATAACCCATAATCAAAGAGTGGCTTTTTTTTTTTAAAGAGATATAACAATAATGCAAAGGTGTCAGTGGACTTCGGAGGAAAACAGGGGTCTGGAGCAGACGAAAGAGAAGAGCAGGGGGTGAGAAGGGGAGATAGGTGAAGGCAGCTGGGAGGAAGCCCTGTGAGGGGTGGGGCTGGGCCCCTGACTGAGGAGCCTGGCCTCCATGGCCTCCACCACCGAGGGCTTTCTGCACAGAGGCCCATCCTCCTTTGATTGATAAGCAATCAGTTATTTTTTTATTTTTATTCTATTTACTTATTTTACTGCCTCCAGGGTTATCGCTGGGGCTCAGTGCCAGCACTAGGAATCCACCCTCCCAGTGGCCATTATTTTTCTTTCTCTTGACAGGACCGAGAGAAATTAAGAGGGTAGAGGGAGATAGTGAGGGAGAGAGACAGAGAGACACCTGCAGCCCTGCTTTGCTTCTTGTGAAGCTTTCCTCCTGCAGGTGGGGACCAGGGGCTTGAACCCCGGTCCTTGTGCACTGTAACATGTGGGCTTAATCAGGTGCGCCGCCACCCAGCCCAGAGAATAATTTTTATATTGTGTTAAATTGACAGAGACCAGATTTTGGGGGATGAAGGATTGTTGTGCTGAAGATATTTTGTCAGGCAGCCAGGGAAATAGCTGAGCTGAGACAGCACAGAACTTGAATGCCTGAGGCTCCTGGCTTAATTCCTGGCTCAGCATGTGTTGAAGTGATGCTCTGATTTTTTTTAAATATTTATTTTATTTATTTATTCCCTTTTGTTGCCCTTGTTGTTTTATTGTTGTAGTTATTATTGTTGTTGTTGTTGTTGGATAGGACAGAGAGAAATGGAGAGAGCGAGGGGAAGACAGAGAGGAGGAGAGAAAGAT
Source organism: Erinaceus europaeus (assembly GCF_950295315.1). Classification (NCBI taxonomy): domain Eukaryota; kingdom Metazoa; phylum Chordata; class Mammalia; order Eulipotyphla; family Erinaceidae; genus Erinaceus; species Erinaceus europaeus. The sequence goes on from NC_080176.1 coordinate 1,468,126, forward strand.
AGACACCTGCAGACCTGCTTCACCGCTTGTGAAGCGACTCCCCTGCAGGTGAGGAGCCGGGGTTAGAACCAGGATCCTTATGCCGGTCCTTGTGCTTTGCGCCACCTGCACTTAACCCGCTGCACTACAGCCCGACTCCCTGATGCTCTGATTTCTTTGTACACACACACACACACACACACACACACACACACACACACACTCACACACACGCTCTTTCATATGTAATAAGTCCTTATAAAAAGATATTATTGGGGGCCAGGTGGTGGCACACCTGGTTAAATACACATCACAGGGCACAAAGACCCAGGTTCAAGCCCCTGGCCCCCACCAGCAGGGGAAAGCTTCACAAGGGGTGTAGGGCTATAGGTGTCTTTCTGTCTCTCTCCCTCTCTGTATCTCCTCCTCCTCTCTCATTTTCTCTGTCTCTATCCAATAAATAAATAAGATAAAAAAGAGATATTTTCTCAAGTCAGGACTGGTGGAGATGTTTAGGTTCTCAGATTAAGCACCCTCAAACTCCCAAGTCTGGAATAATCCACCTGCAGGGTCACCAAGGGGTCCTAAATGACTGCCTGCCCGGGCTTCCTCACGTTGGTGGAACTGAGTTTGGAGCCTCGTGCTGAGTGGGAAAGCCCTGGGGCATTCACAGGGAGACTCAGAGGAGAGACAGCCGGGGCCCAGCCTGAGCCGAGAGGAGCAGAACCAGGAGACTCGGAGGAGAGACAGCCGGGGCCAGCCCTGAGCCGAGAGGAGCAGAACCAGGAGACTCGGAGGAGAGACAGCCGGGGCCCAGCCCTGAGCCGAGAGGAGCAGAACCAGGAGACTCGGAGGAGAGACAGCCGGGCCCAGCCCTGAGCCGAGAGGAGCAGAACCAGGAGACTCGGAGGAGAGACAGCCAGGGCCCAGCTGGTTTGCCAGAGTTTGCTCTCTTGCTGTGGTCCTGGCGAGGGCAGCAACACCCCTGTTTTCCTTCAGTCCAGGTACCCTCTTCTGCTCCCCTCACCACCTCCCCTCAGATAGAGTATAAGAATCAGGAGAGACAGAAGTTTTCCCCCATGGGTACAGAGTGGAGCTTCCATACATGACGCCCAGGTTTGATCTGGTGCTTCCTGCGCTGGGGTGATGCCCTGGCTGCCCTCTGTTTTACAAATGAATAAACAACACTCACAAAATATAACTTTCAGGTTGTGGGAGACAGCATCATGGTTCTGCAAAAGACCCTATTGCCTGAGGCTCTGAGGTCCCAGGTTCAATCCCTGGCACCACGATCAGCCAGAGGTCAGCAGCGTTCTCGTCTCGTATCTCTCTCATAATAAAAATAAAATACAATATTAAAAGATAACTCTCAGGGTGGGCGAGATGGCGTAATGGTTCTGCAAAAAGACTTTCCTGCTTGAGGGTCCAAAGAGCCAGGTTTAATTCTCGTACTGCCATAAACCAGAGCTGAGGACTGTTTTGGTCTCTCTGTCTTTTAATAAAAAATTATTTAACTTATTTTAATGAGAGATATAGAGGAAAACACACACACACACACGAGTTCAGAGCACTGCTTAGCTCTGGCTGATGGTGGTGCTGGGGACTAAAACCGGTGGTCTAAATATCTTTACCTTTGTCTCTCTCTTTCTCTCTCTCATTAAAATAAGAGAAATTACATATTGTCTTTCAGACAAAACCTGCTTTTGTCTGAAAAAACACAGACTGCTCGCTTCTCAGTACAGTTCTGTGGGGCGCTGGCCAGGCTCTTTGCCGATACACAGAGCGACAGTACTTACGATTCGACCCTTTCAGGGAATGAGATGGAAAGACGGGTTTCCAGGTTTCCATGCCTCTGTTTCACCAGCAGCCCACCCCCTGCCCCGCAGGCTTCCCCACCTGGGTCAGCTCCCTGGAGGAAAACAGCTTTGCAGCCTCAGCCACAAAGACTTCAACTCCAAGACAGCATGAGCAGACAGACCGCTTTTCCCTGCTATCTCCCTGGAATAGACATGTCCCGTTCCTGTGCTGGGGGAGTATTTGCATAGCAGGGGAAGGAGCCTTTGCTGCCTCTTCTTATCTGGCTTCCTTGCTGGAGAGAATATTCCTCAGAAGGTGTATCGCTGAGGAATCTGGCTAAGTTTAAAGGCAGTGGCGTCAGGACCCGGGATGGAAATTGAATTTCCCTGGTGCCCACGGAGGGCTTTCTCCCACTGCCTCCACCTGTTCCCAGTTGAAAGACATTTCTCCCTCCCCTCCCTCTGCTTCCTCCCCTCCCTCCAGCCCTGTTCCCAGGATCCTCTCCCTCCAGCCCTAGTCCTGGGCTTTTCTCTGGCCTTGTACCTTTGTCTGGGAAGCCGGTGGTCCCTCTGCTCTGAGTCACAGCCTGGGTGGGCCTGCTTCCTCCCCAACTTCAGGTCTTTGGAACTTCTTGGGGATTGGTGCCCACCTTGCTAGGTAGGAGAGGTGGAAATGGAGGAATGGTATTATTTATTTATTTTATTCATTTAAAATTTATTTATTTATCCCCTTTTGTTGCCCTTGTTTTATTGTTGTTGTTATTGATGTCATCATTGTTGGGTAGGACAGAGCAAAATGGAGAGAGGAGGGGAAGACAGAGAGGGGGAGAGAAAGACAGACACCTGCAGACCTGCTTCACCGCTTGTTGAACGACTCCCCTGCAGGTGGGGAGCTGGGGGCTCGAACCGGGATCCTCAAGCCAGTCCTTGCACTTTGCACCACATGCACTTAACCCACTGTGCTACCGCCCGAATCCCTTATGTATTTATTTATTTTTACTCTCAAAATGTCTCAAACTTCCAGAGAGTACTTTTGTTTGCTTTTTTAAAGTCAAGATTCATTTGTCAGAGCAGCTGAGCACACCATGGCCACTTTTCCCAACAGCCACCCCTGGCAGGGCCACACTCTGAGTGCACGTCAAGTGACTTCTCAAACTCATTTTGGCCAAATGCAAAGCCTGAGCCTGCTCTGTGCTCAGGCCTTGGACTAGAGTCTGAGCCGCTCCTTTTTAAAAATCTTTATTTGCTGGCTAGGGGCAACCAGAAATTGAGAGGAAGCGGGAGCTAGAGAGGGAGAGAGACAGAGAGAGACACCTGCAGCCCTGCTTCACCACTTGCAAATCTTTCTCCCTGCAGACGGGGGCTTGAACCCAGGTCCTTGTACATTGTAACATGTATAGTCAACCAGGTGCACCACCACCTGGCTCCTCTGATCTGCTTTTTACTTAATCTTTAGCAAAAGGTGACCAGGATGAGGCCAGGGTGGGTCACATCACCAGGAAGCCAGGATGAAGGGGGGCACATCACCAGCTAGATGACCACACCCCTCAGTTAGCTGTGCCACGAGCAGTGGCTTACAGCCTTTGGCTTAAATAACCTGGGGTGAGGCCTAGGCCCAGAAGTTGGAATAAGAACTCTGTTTCTGACAGAAGGATGAGTATGGGATGGTCTCACTTTCAGGCAGAAATTGAAAAACAAGATCAGAAGAGCAAACACAAGTAGAATCTGAACTGGAATTGGCGTATTGCACCAAAGTTAGAGACTCTGGGTGGGTGGTGGGTGGGGAGAATACAGGTCCAAGAAGGATGACAGAGGACCTAGTGGGGGTTGTATTGTTATATGGAAACCTGGGAAATGTTATGCATGTACAAACTATTGTATTTATTGTCAAATGTAAAGCATTAATTCCCTAATAAAGAAATTAAAAGAAAACTGTTTCTGAACCTCCTCACCCCAAACTGTTCAGCTCATAAAATAAATCACATGGATGGGTGTGTGTGTTTCACCTTTGGGCTGAGTAAGGAGGTAGCAAGCAGATTAAATCTGTGTTCCAGGAGTCGGATGGTAACGCAGTGGGTTAAGCACAGGTGGTGCAAAGTGCAAGGACTGGCATAAGGATCCCGGTTCGAGCCCCCAGCTCCCCACCTGCAGGGGAGTCGCTTCACAAGCGGTGAAGCAGGTCTGCAGGTGTCTGTCTTTCTCTCCCCCTCTCTGTCTTCCCCTCCTCTCTCCATTTCTCTCTGTCCTATCCAACAATGACAACATCAATAACAACAATAGCTATAACAACAATAAAAAACAAGGGCAACAAAAGGGAAAATAAATATTAAAAAATAAAAACAATTATGTTCCAGCCCCCAGAAGGCTCTAGCAGGCCCCTCCCCAGTGACGTCACTGCCCCATGATCACCCCTCCACCCCCACCCCAAGGAGAGCTGTTTCCCCTGTACTCTGTTTCCTACTTCCTCCTGCTGGTGAAATAGAGGCTGCAGAGTGGATCCCAGCTCTCAGTGGAAGGGGCTGGGGTCCTCCTAGAGTTTAGATCTCACAGGAGGGGTGGGAGCAGAAGGCAGAAAGTGGGGGAGGTTGTTCTGAGGGTTCAGGCCAAGAGCTTATTTCAACCATAGCCAGTTAGAACCCCAAGCCTGGGCTTGGTGGAGTCTGGAGCCCCCTTGCATGTGATCAGCTTTGTTCTCTCCACAGCCACCTTGAACTGGCCACCTGCCTTCTCTGCTTTTGCTTTTTGTAGATTTGTCTCTGGTCAGAGAGCAGCAGAGATGAGAGTGTAGAGGAGGCCCTTCTTGTGCCTCTGAAACCTCCCCCTTCTCTGGCGGACCCACCTCTGCAGCCAACCATCCCACCCCCCAACTTCAGCAAAGACAGACTTAAACCTGCCCCTTGCCAAAGCTTCCTCTTGCTTCTCACCTGCCTCACCGCCCAAAGCACAACTCAGGAGTCATTAGTGTTTGATGATCCTGTGTTTCAAGACTTCAGTCTCTTGTACTTTGAAACTGAAATTCCTCAGCCTGCAAGGGGACCCTACACTGACAGCTGACTTACTGAGCTTTCTGCGGCTTCCACTGGCTCAGAAAGTCAATCTGTCCTCTTTGCCCTATGCCAGCAGGATTGTGGGGGTAAGGGTGGGCATGGGATCCGGGCTGCAGTTGGGAAGCCCAGGGCTGGGTGTGGCCCCTTCCCGCCAGAGTCCGAATTCACAGGGACAGCAACTGGCATGTTTGTCCATAGGTCAGTGTGGTCTGTGGGCCACCACGGTGGGGAGAGGCCATCAAGGCCTGGCCTCTGGGATGGCTGTTTTGGGGATCATAGCCCTCCCACAATGAGCCCCTTTGGGGAGCCCTGCCTGCCCAGGAAGTCCTCCCTCCCTCACTCTGGATCTTTTCCCTGCAGGTGACAGCTGTTACCTTGGTCCTAAGTACTTAACTCATGGGTGATTATGAAATAAAATCATGGACTTGCTAGCCATGGTTCCTGACACAGTGAGACGGGAATAAACATTAACTAACACCATTAGGGATGGTGTCAAGTCCAGGGCGGGGAGCCGGCAGGGCAGAGGAAGCTTCCTTCCCCTGTGGGCTGTGTCTTCCTTCTTTCTGCATCACCTGTGATTTGGTCAGCGCTTGCTCATGATAAAGTTAAATGGGGGCCAGGTGGTGGTGCACCTGGTTGAGGGTACATGTTATAACCTGCAAGGGCCTGGGTTTGAGCCCCTTGTCCCCACCTGCAAGGAGAAAACTTTGCTAGTGGTGAAGCAGGGCTGCAGGTCTCTCTCTCTCTCTCTCTCTCTCCCTATCAACCTCTTTCCTCTCGATTACTGGCTGTCTCTATTAAATAAATAAAGAGAATAATAAAATAAAAATAAATTAAAAATAAAGTTATATGCAGAACCTACTTCTAGTCACTTTGAAGATCTGACTTGATCCTTTAAATACTCTTGACTTAAAATTATTTTATTTATTTATTTTTTAAATATTTATTTTATTTATTTATTCCCTTTTGTTGCCCTTGTTGTTTTATTGTTGTAGTTATTGTTGTTGTTGTCGGATAGGACAGAGAGAAATGGAGAGAGGAGGGGAAGACACAGAGGAGGAGAGAAAGACAGACACCTGCAGACCTGCTTCACCGCCTGTGAAGCGACTCCCCTGCAGGTGGGGAGCCGGGGTTCGAATCAGGATCCTGATGCTGGTCCTTGTGCCGGTCCTTGTGCTTTGCGCCACCTGCGCTTAACCCGCTGCGCTACCACCCGACTCCCAAATTAAAATTATTTTAACATTAAAATATATCAGTTGATTTCTGTTATCTTGTCCATGCCTCCTCTTCCTTCCTTTCTCCCTTCCTTTCTTCCCTCCTTCCCTTCTTCCTTTTTCCCCCTTTTTTCCCTCCTTCCTTCCTTCCTCCCTCCCTCCCTCCTTTCTTTTTACTTCCCTTCCTTGTTTGCAGGCCCAGTGGCTTCTCTGTGGCCTTTTGCAGGTGCTCTGTGGTTTGCAGGTGCTCTGTGTTTTGCAGGTGCTCTGCGGCCTTTTGCAGGTGCTCTGTGGTAGACCTTTCGCAGCTGTCTTCTTCTCCCTGGGTGGTTTGTTCTTTTTCATCTCTGGAGATAATTTCCAGGGCATGATCGCCTCACGCTGGGGACCTCCCTGTGAGGTCCGCTGCTGAACACCTGTGTGTGTGCGTCGCAGGGAGAGGCCGGGCGAGTCTTGAGTGTTTCTCTGTCTTCACCCGGAGTCATAGCCTTGTCACCGGAGAATCCCCAAACCATGGTAATGGAGCTCTGGCAATGGCTGGCCAGCATCATCCAAAATAAAGCTTCTATTCATCCTGCTGGAAGGCCAATTGCTTCGCCGCTGACACTCAGCGGCGAGGAGTCTCAGCTGTCTGTGAGTCTCATGTCCCTGAACCCACAGACTCTGTTAAAACATCTTCAGAAAATGGACCTGAAGCCCTGGTGGTGGACCCCGCGTCTGCGAGGAGAGACAAAGGATCTCGTCAGTGTCCGCACGAGCCGTCTCCTTCCAGCCTGCATCTGCTCTCTGTCTGCCTTAGAATTCTGACTCTCCCCAGTGGGACACTCTCAGGAGTAACTCTGAAGGATTCGTGTTGAGAGAACCCCCTTTGGTGTTCTCAGGTGCAGCATGAGCTGCCTTCTCTGCCAGGTTCAGGCCGTGTGTGTGTGTGTGTGTGTGTGGGGGGGGGGGTCCTCTGGGTGCCAGGCCACTGGTATGGACACAGGAGGCCTTCCATGAGATGTCCTTCTCCTCTCATTGAGAAAGTAGTAGTAAAGTTTGTTAAAAGTATCTTTAAAAGCCAGTGTGGTCTCTCTCTCTCTCTCTCTCTCTCTCTCTCTCTCTCTCTCTGTCTAACTGGGATAGACAGGAATGGACATGGTCACATCACTGCTGAAGAGCGTCCGTGGTCATGCCCTACCTCCTCAGCTCCAGGAGGAGCCTCTCCAGGGACCAACAGGTACAGTGGGACAGGCAGAGGCGGCTCCTTCTGCTATTCCTGGGTGATGGCAGAAGGAGGTGATGGGTCCCAGCAGGCAGAGAGAGTGCTGCTGCTTCTCACTAGTGAGAACAGCCTGGAGGAGGAGTGTGGGAGTGGGTCTGACAACTCGGGGGGCTGGAGAGACAGCACGGTCTTCCTGCAAAAGACTTCATGCCTGAGGCTCTGAGGCTCCAGGTTCAATTCCAGCACCACCATCAACCAGAGCTGAGCAGAGCTCCAGGCTCTCTCTCCTTCTCCCTCCCCCTCTCTCTCTCTCCTCCTCTCTCTCTCTCTGTCTCCCTTTATCTCTGTCATTCCCTCTCATTAAAATAAAATAAAGTTTCTCAGAAGGATGAATATGGGATGATCTCATTCACAGGCAGAAGTTGAAAATCAGACCACCACCTCAGCATACATACATGTGTGATGCCTGGGACTGAACTGAAAACCCAACTCTTGCAAGTCCTGTACCTTACCCGGTGTGTTACCAGTGAGACCACAGAGTAGTCTTTTCTGTTGCTGCAGCATGAGAGCCCAAGGTCATACACGAGGAGCCCGGCTTGAGGGGCAGTGGACAGAGGAGTGTGGATGAGGGGGGAGAGTGAGTGAATGAGTGGGGGAGGAGGCGGGTGCTGCCAGGGGCTCCCGGGGGCACCAGGGGGCTGGCTTAGCAGCGGTCACCCCATCCCCCCGGGCGGCAGAGGGCTGCCCCAGCACCACCCCTACCCGCCCACAGGACCCGTCTGGGAGACCCTGGGCTCAGGGACGAGAGGGCATTCAGCCCAGCCCACATCACGGGACTGACCCCAACAGGTGTTGAAACTGCTCCCTGCCTGGCTCTGTACCAGGCCCAGACTCACGGGTGAACACCAAGCCCTCCTGTCTGGACTCAGTGCTGGAGCTGTGCTTCCTGGGGACCCGCTTGTGAGCTGTGGCTCTGGGCTGAAGTCCGTCCTTTCATACCCACGGCGCTAAGCGTGTCACCCCTCACCCAGGCCTGTGAGGGGCTGGGGGGCACAGTTCTCATGGAAGGACCCTTCCTCACACTGTCAGCCAGTTCCCCCTCAGGGGCTGTGGTGGGGGGTCCCCCATACGCAGGTAGGAGGAGAGGTGAAGGTGTGCAGCTCGCCCTCCCCGGCCCGGCTTAGGTCGGCGCAGCCTGGCGGTGCTGGACTCCCCAGGACAGTCACATCCCATCCCTGATATTTACAATGGCAGAGATAATAGGTTATTGATGAACCAATCAGCTGGGCTGGTCCCGGGTGTATTAGCTGTCGGCCGCTGGCCTTGGCGGGATGAGCAACGTGTGCTGAGCTCAGCAGCCCTGGGAGGAAGGTCTAAATCATGGTCATCACCCGCAAGGCCGGCCCTCGCCACCTCGCCACCTCGCCCCTGGGAAGCGGCTTCTGCAGATCACAGCTAACTGGAGGCTGAGAGCTCTGGCATCGGATGGATGAAGGTTCCCCCCCCCACCCCACCCCCCCGGCTCCTCCTCACCCTCCGAGCTGGGAAACAAGTACACAGTACACATCCCTTAAGCTGCCCAAGCTCCAGCTTCACTCGGAATCTCAGTCTTGCTCTGGGCTCTGCAGCGTGGCTGGAAGTCGCAGGAGAAGTTCTCAACGCTGAGCGGTTCCCTGCTGGCCTGGCACCATGGTGTTCACCATCTCATCTCATCTCATCTCCCAGAGAATCTAGACAACATTAGCCCCATTTAATCTTTTGTTTCCTTTTAGCTCTTTATGAGAAAGAGACATTGGAGCCCCAAGTGCTGAAGCAGAGCGGTGCTGGATTGGACCTGGGATCTCACGTGGTTCAGGCCTCTGCTTTATTGCTGGGGAAAAGGAGGAAGAGGGGGAAGGGGGAGAGGGGGAGAGGGGGAGAGGGGGAGAGGGGGATGGAGGGGGAGAGGGGGATGGAGGGAGAGGGGGAGAGGGGAGTGGGGGGAGGGGGAGAGGGGGAGAGGGGGAAGGGGAGAGAGGGGGAAGAGGGGGGAGAGGGGGGAGAGGGGGGAGAAGCAGAGGATCCTCTCGGATATGCTTTGCCGGAACTTAGGGCCTCACACAGGGTAGTCCTGTGCTCTACCCACTGAGCCTCCTTCCCAACTCCATTTTATATATAAATATTGTAAGATTCAGAAGGTTTAATATCTTATATGAAAATCAACCCCTTCATCACCCCTTCCCCAATACACACACATTTTTTTTAGTTATAAAATGGAAATATTGACAAGACTACAGGATAAGAGGGGCACAATTCCACACAATGCCCACCCCCCAGAACTCCATGTCCCATCCCCTCCCCTGATAGCTTCCCTGTTCTTTATCGCTCTGGGAAGATGGACCCAGGATCATTGTGGGGAGCAGAAGGTGGGAGTTCTGGCTTCTGTAATGGCTTCTCTGCTGGACATGGGTGTCGGCAGGTGGATCCACACCCCCAGCTTGTCTCTGTCTGTCCTTAGTGGGGCAGGGCTCTGGGGAGGTGGGGCTCCAGGACACAGGGGGGAGGGCGTCTGTCCAGGCTTTCATCTGGAACCTGGTGGCTGACAAAGAGATCAGATATAATGCAGAACAATTGTTGACTAATTATGAACCTAAAGGCAAGAGTATTGCAGATGGAGATTTGGGGTCTATGTTTTTTATGTATTTATATTTTTATCTTTATTAATTGGATAGAGACATCCAGAAATAGAGAGGGAGAGAGAGAGGGAGAGAGAGAGACCAGCAGCCCTGCTTCACGACTCGAAAAGTTCTTCCTCTGCAGGTGGGGACCGGGAGCTTGAACCCAGGTGCTTGTGCACTGTGATGTGCCACGGCCTGGCCCCACATGCACATTTTATAGGCGAGGAAACAAATATCCGAGAAGGTGCCTGGCTAACTCAAGAATCAGCTGAGTGGCTTCCCCTGGTACAGAGGGTGAACTCCAAAGCTGGTCTTCAAGGACCTAAATAAATAGGTTTCTACTTACTCTTCTTTCTCTCTCTCTCTCTCTCTCTCTTTCTTTCTTTCTTTCTTTCTTACTTTCTTCCCTTTTTGTTGCCCTTTTTTTTATTGTTGTAGTTATTATTGTTATTGTTGATGTCATCGTTATTGGATAGGACAGAGAGAAATGGAGAGAGGAGGGGAAGACAGAGATGGGGAGAGAAAGACAGACACCCACAGACCTGCTTCACCATTTGTGAAGCGACTCCCCTGCAGGTGGGGAGCTGGGGGCTCGAACTGAGGATCCTTATGCAGGTCCTTGTGCTTTGCACCACCTGAGCTTAACCCGCTGCATTACTGCCCGACTCCCCTTACTCATCTCTAATTGCAGAAGGCTGAAAAAAAAAAGACACAGGTCAGCAGGTCAGCAGGTATCTCTCTTTCTCTCTACGTTCCCCTCCCCTCTCAATTTTTATCTGTCCTATCTGATAAAAATAGAAAGAAAAAGAAAACAGAAAAAGTGACCTCTAGGATTGGTGGATTTGAAGTGAGGCACCTAGCCCCAGTGATAACCCTGGTATCTCCCCCCCAAATAAAAACCACCCCAAATTTCCACCCTAGTTGGTGTTCAGGTCCTTGTAGCCGTGTCATTCTGTGAGGTCCCTTCCCACAGCAACTCTGAACTCAGCCGTAGGACTTGCCGTGGCTGTTGGAGTGACCATTGACAGCTGAGTCCAAGCTCGCCAGGGTAGAGTGTTTCCCTGAGGGCTGGGTATGTCGTGCTGCCTTGGAATGGGACAGGGCTTCCGGGGGTGGCAGCAGCACCCAGAGCCCGTCCTGAGCTGCCCCTGCTGCTGCTCATACCAGGGAGGGCAGGCCCTGTTTGTCACCAGAGCTCTCTCTCCCTGCCAGGCCCCTCACGGGGCCACCCTCTTCCTCCCCCAGCCCCCGTGGCTCTTGGCTGGTAAGAGACCTTCCTCACAGACCTCTCTCATCGCTGGGGACTCGGCTTAAATGCAGGCGGTGATGGGCTCTGCAGTGAGGTCTGTCCCAACCATCCCCTTGGAATTGGGCTGGTTTGCACAATCTTATCAGCGCCCACAGCTCTTGTCCGCCAGGGCCTCTTGTTACAACCCGTCATCATGTCCTGATGGCCGTTCTTTCAGCTTGACCATGTCCTTGATGAGGAGGCTAGCCTCGCGGGAAGCCGGCCCAAGGCTTTCCTGGACTCATCACTCGGCGAAGGACCGGACGCAAAGAAGGAGTCCTGGCAGAAAGGGGTTTCATCTCATCATTCTTTTCCTGTCTTGCTGCCACGCCACAACCGTGACTTTCTGGGAAGTTTAGGGCTTATTTTCTAGAGAGCCTGATCTAACATCTAAAGTAATTCTCTGATAATGTTTTGTCTGCTTAGCTGGTATCTTTTATTTATTTCTTTTTAAAATCGGTTTACACTCAAGTGAGCAATTTAGCACTTTAAGGGATTAGCTGCCAGTCAAGGGGAGAGAAGACTGGGAACACAGCTCCCAGAAGGAAGGAAGCAAGGAAGGAAGGAAGGAAAGAAAGAAGGAAGAAGGGGCCAGGGGAGACGAGCACTGCAGGGGAGAGAAACTGTCACCCCTAGGAGCAATCCCAGCGCTGGGAATGTATTCGTTCTCCATGACTCCCGCTGACCGGTTGCCAGCTGCTGTTGTGGTCTTGGGGTCATATGTGGATATTTCCAGATTTGTCTTGAGGGAGAGACAGTGGGGTGGGGGGAATGGAAGGGGGAGGACCTCCACCCTAGACAGAAAGGCGTACACCCTGGGCCATTACTCACAGCGGTGGCTCTGAGTCCAGAGTGTGAGGGACTCAGGACCTTGCTCCCCGAAAGGCTCTGAAATGACACCCCCAAGCCCCGCATCTGGGGGTTTAACCGCTGACAGAGCCCAGGAAGGTGGAGCGAGGGGGATGCTGACTGGATCCTCAGTCTCTGGGGAGACCAGACATAGAGAAGGTGAACGTCTGAAGGAACAAGTGAGGTTTTTCTTTTTGTTTGTTTTTATTTTTGTACGGGGGAGGTGTGGGACAAAAACAGACCCTGGTTGCCCCTCCCCCAGTTTAGATAGCTTCCAGAGGTTTCCAAGGAGTGGGTACTTTCTCGTTAGTAAGTCAATGCCCGACAAGTGAGTGGCTGATCACGTCGTGGTCTAGATACACAGTGGAATACTACTCAGCTATTAAAAACGGTGACTTCATCGTTCTCAGTCAGTCTTGGATGGAGCTTGAAGAAATTATGTTGAGTGAAATAAGTCAGAAACAGAAGGATGAATATCAGATGATCTCATTCTCAGGCAGAAGCTGAAAAAACAAGATCAGAAGAGAAAGCACAAGTAGAACCTGAACTGGAATTGGCGTGTTGCACTGAAGTAAAAGACTCTGGGGTGGGTGGGTGGGGAGAATGCAGGTCCAAGAAGGATGACAGAGGACCTAGTGGGGGTTATATTGTTATGTGGAAAACTGGGGAATGTTATGCATGTACAAACTCTTGTATTTACTGTCGAATGTAAAACATTAATTCCCCAATAAAGAAATAAAAAAACCAACGTCTGGTTTTATTTTTATTTTTAATACCCAGTCAGACAAAATGCATGTAAGCATGAGGGCCTGAGCTGGAAGCCATGGACTGAGCCTGCCAAAGTGACTCTCTGCTTTAGTTCTCTCTCTGATACTCTCTCTCTCTCACCCTCATGAGTAAACCAGTCTTAGAAAAACTCCAAGTAAAATGAGACATTTGCAACCCTAAGGTGCCGAGAAGAGAGAGGAAAATGAATCCCAGAGCAGTCCCTGCTCACTGCTCAGGCTGTGTGAAACCTAGCCTTAAGTGAAGAGGAATTTCCTCCCTCCCTTCCTTCCTTCCTCCCTCCCTTCCTTCCTTCCTTCCTTCCTTCCTTCCTTCCTTCCTCCCTCCCTCCCTCCCTCCCTTCCTCCCTCCCTCCCTTCCTTCCTTCCTTCCTTCCTTCCTCCCTTCCTCCCACCCTCCCTCCCTCCCTTCCTTCCTCCCTTCCTTCCTCCCTTCCTTCCTTCCTTCCTCCCTCCCTTCCTTCCTTCCTTCCTTCCTTCCTCCCTCCCTTCCTTCCTCCCTTCCTTCCTCCCTTCCTTCCTTCCTTCCTCCCTCCCTTCCTTCCTTCCTTCCTTCCTCCCTCCCTTCCTTCCTTCCTTCCTTCCTTCCTTCCTCCCTCCCACCCTCCCTCCCTCCCTTCCTTCCTTCCTTCCTTCCTTCCTCCCTCCCTCCCTCCCTCCCTTCCTTCCTCCCTCCCTCCCTCCCTCCCTCCCTTCCTTCCTTCCTTCCTTCCTCCCTTCCTCCCACCCTCCCTACCTCCCTTCCTTCCTCCCTTCCTTCCTCCCTTCCTCCCTTCCTTCCTCCCTCCCTTCCTTCCTTCCTTCCTTCCTCCCTCCCTCCCTTCCTTCCTTCCTTCCTCCCTTCCTCCCTCCCACCCTCCCTCCCTCCCTTCCTTCCTTCCTTCCTCCCTCCCTCCCTCCCTCCCTCCCTCCCTCCCTCCCTCCCTTCCTCCCTCCCTTCCTTCCTTCCTTCCTTCCTCCCTTCCTCCCTCCCACCCTCCCTCCCTCCCTTCCTTCCTCCCTTCCTTCCTTCCTTCCTTCCTCCCTTCCTTCCTTCCTTCCTTCCTTCCTCCCTTCCTCCCTTCCTCCCTCCCTCCCTCCCTCCCTCACTTCCTCCCTCCCTCCTTCTTCCTTCCCTTCCTTCCTTTTTCCTTCCTCTTTCTTTCCTTCTCTCCTCCTCCTCTCTCTCTCTCTTTCTAATTTTATTATCTTTATTTATTTACTGGATAGAGACAGCCAGAAATGGTGAGGGAAGGCAGTGATAGGGAGAGAGACAGAGAGACACCTGCAACCCTGCTTCACCACTTGAAAAGTCTTCCCTCTGCGGCTGGGGACTGAGGGGCTCAAACCCAGGTCCTGTGTGCTCAACCAGGTGCACCAGCACCTGGCCCCATGAATGAGAAATTTCTAAATGAGGAAGTCTGACTGAGCATGGGAATCTCACAGAGACGGTTTACTGAAGTATACTCCTGAAAAAACAAAAATCAGCCTGTAGCCTATTCCTCAGAATTCAGGGTGTGGAGAAACAGGCTTTGAAAATCCTGCATCACGTGCTCTCTGTTTGGCGATCTCATGCACGAGTCCATGTGGACACCCTGAAAAGTCCAGCAAAGCTTCAAACATTTCTTCTGATTTTCATGTTGACCTGAACTAACTAGACTAAGGAGACGCTGTCCTTCCTTCCTGCCCACTTGGCTCCGGACGAGTTCATCTTTAACCCACACTTTGCAGAACGACGGCTATGATGTTTTTTCTCGCCGAGTGATCCATCTCGTGTTTGCACTTGAAATAATTGAGGAGGAGGAGAATGGCTATCTGCTGAGCTCTCCGGTGTGGACTGAGAGCCTCTCAGAGACCAGATTCACTTTTTTTAAAATCAGGATCCCCAGAAGCTGGGCATGTGACCAGTTTTCTAGGTGGGGAAACTGAGGCTCAAGAGGTTGGGCTGCTTATCTGGGGTCACATCCATGGTGAGGAGACCTGGTTATGTCCAAACCTTTGACTCTGCTCTGGGAGCCACTAGGACTATTGACATCTGGGGACTAGGAGGCAGTCATGGAGGCTGAATGGTGGTTCCTGTTTCTATAAAGTGCACAAGTCCCCATGTGTGAGGACCTGGGTTCAAGGCCCTGGTTCTCACCTTAAGGGAGGAAGCTTCGTGAGTGGTGGAACAGGCTTCCGGCATTTCTCTCTCTCCTCTTGCCCTATATCTGTGTCTGTCATCATCATCATTATGGAGAAATATCTGTTGATGTATTGGATCTGTCAGGTAGGCACCGGATTCCAGCAATAAGCGGGTGGTAAAATAAATAACAATAATACGATAAAAATGAATAAATAAAAATAAGAGGTAGTTTCTCTCCCACCACCCAGATAACCTCAAAAAGTCATTGTCTGCTTTTTAAAAAAGTTTATTTATTTAAAAAAGGAAGAGAGAGAGAGAGGGAGAGGGAGAGGGAGAGGGAGAGGGAGAGAGAGAGAGAGAGAGGAGCAAAGCATGACACTGGGATAAGTGGTGCCAGGGATTGAATTCCGGACCTCATGCATTCAAGTCCTGTATTCTACTACTCTGCAACTTCCCAGACCACTTTTTTTAAATTTGAGATTGTACCTTTATTTGAGGCAGGCAGGCAGGCAGGCAGGCAGGCAGGCAGGCATGCAGGCATGCAGGCAGGCAAGTCCTCCGGAAGATGCAAGAGCTCGACAGTCAGTCAGTGGCATTGGAAGATATACACCAGGGACATGGGTGGTGAGGAGTTTGCTCCCACAACCCCTGTCCCCCACCGCCAGGCCTGGATGCCCTCAGCTGATCGGCACAGCCCACGCATAATTAGATCTATTTACCAGCTTTAAGGAAAAGGACAAGCCTGCTGAGATGTTGATGAACAACAAATAGCTCCTTCCTTGCCCGTGGCCCACATGTTGTGTGCACACCCACCCCCTCCCTGTGAGCCCACTGTGCAGGCTCAGGCCTGCCCATAACCCGGTCGACCACCAGTCACTCTCCTCTGGACTATTCTCCGAAAGAACAAATCCCTC
This sequence comes from Erinaceus europaeus, assembly GCF_950295315.1. Classification (NCBI taxonomy): domain Eukaryota; kingdom Metazoa; phylum Chordata; class Mammalia; order Eulipotyphla; family Erinaceidae; genus Erinaceus; species Erinaceus europaeus. Next base: position 1,483,963 of record NC_080176.1, read on the forward strand.
CCGGCTCCTCTCACTGCATGTCCATCATGCTTTTGATTTCCCGGTCTGTTTCTACGCCCAGGGAAATGGACGCATGACAGCGATCACTGCAGGAGACAAGGGGTCGGCCTGGCCCTGACGTTGGAGACTCAGAGATGCCTGAGTTAAGGAAATGCATCCAGGATCTCATGGTAACAGGTGGCCCTGGCATCCTGGCTTCTCACCATGCCCTCACTGCTCAGACACGAGGGTGAGAAATCCTGGGGGTACGGTGGTGACCAGGGGAGAGGATACCTCCAACCATCCTGGCTTTCCCTCAGACAGTCCTGGCGGCCTCTAAAGGACCGTGAGAAGCCACCTCTCTGGGAGCGATGACATAATCACACACCCTCTACAGTCAATTACTGCAACTACCGGCAGCCCCGCTCCTGTCATATTCCATTTAAGGCAAAACGGCACTGGAGAGTGGCATGGAGGGTCGGGGGCTGCTGTCACTGCCCTCGCTGGAGCAGGCATCTACAAAGGAGAATGCCAACCCCAATAAGTGGCTCCTGCGGAAGCCATTAGGCTGGGTGACATGTTCACTTAGGGTGACGTATATTGATCATGTAAGACACGCTTACTGTGTAATATGATTAAACAAACTCAACTGGTTGCAGAGTGAGAGCCAGCTGAACCATGTGTGGCCTGGCTCTGCAGAGAGCTCTGCCCGGGATGGCAAGAACTGGCTCAGTGCAGGGACTACGTGCAGCATGCTGCTGTCGGTGCCCATCTGTCTGTCCGCCCATCCATCCATCCATCCATCCATCCATCCATCCATCAACTCATCCATACATCATCTGTCCATTTTCCCACCCATCCATCCTTCCATCCATCCATCCATCCATCCATCCACCCACCCATCCATCCATCCATAATCTGTTCATTCTCCCATCCATCCATCTACCCATCCATCCATCCATCCATGCATCCATGCACCCATCCATCTAAGCATGCATGCATGCATCCATCATCTGTCCATTCTACCATGAATCCATGCATGCATGCATCCATCCATCATCCATCCACCCATCTCCCATCCATCCATCCACCATATGTTCATTCTCCCATCCATCCATCCATCCATCCATCCATCCATCCATCATATGTTCATTCTTCCATCCATCCATCCATCCATCCATCCATCCATCCATCCATTGATCCATCCATTCATCATCTGTTCATTATCCCATCCATCCATTCATCCATGCATCCATCCATCATCTGTCTATTCTACCATGAATCCATGTATCCATCCATCATCTACCCATTATCCCATCCATCTATGCATCCACTTATACATCCAGCTCTCTCCACACAACTACTCTTCTTCCTATCCACTCATGAACCCATTCATTTATTTAACATGTGTCTGCCAATTGTCTGCCATGGGAGGGGCACCACGGTAAGTGTGGGGGACAGGAGTGGTGAATGAGACACACAGCTGCCCCAGTTTCCCTGAGCCTTGTGATCTAGTGAGGAAGACAGGAACTGACAAAATGATCAGCATGGATTACACACAGAGGATAAAGATGTTGTCAACAGGCAGACCTGGGTTTGAAGAATTCATTTAATGAAAGTGTCTGACTGGGCCCAAGGACCCCAGCACAGTTACAGCAGTTTCTACACTTGAACACCCACTGGAGTGGGTTCAGTGTCTCCCCCTAATTCATGTCTGCTCAGAATCTCAGAATGTGACTTCATTTGAAATGGTCTTTGCCGGTGTGATTAGCTAAGGACCCTCAGATGAAGTCGCACTGGATTGAAGGTGGGGTCTCAATCTGGTGACCGCAGTGTGAAAGAAGGGGACACGACACACACAGGAGGCAAGAAGGCTGTGTGAACACAGGACAGAGATTGAGCGTGCCAGGCAATAATGTATCCAGTTAAGGGCATAAAGTACTAAACACAAAGACCCATACAGGGATCCATGTTTGAGCCCCTGGCTCTCCATCTGAAGGGGGAAGCTTCACAAGTGGTGAAGCAGGTCTGCAGGTGTCTCTATTTCTCTCTTCCTCTCTATCTTTACCTCCTCTCTCAATTTCTCTTTGTCCTAGCCAATAAAATGGGAAAAAATGGCCACCAGGAGCAGTGGATTCATAGTGCTGGCATACAGCCCCAGTGATAACCCTGGAGGAGAGAGAGAGAGGGAGAGAGAGAGACTGAAGCAGTGCAGTCACAAATAATTGAGGAATACCTGCTCCCTGACCACCCCCCCCCCCAAGAAAAAGCTGGCAAAGGCAAGGAGGCTTCTTATGTGAAGTCCTGGGACAGACCTTACCATTATGACACCTTGATGTGAGATAGTTGACCTCCATTATTGTGTTGCTGGAATGCGCTCACTCTTATGACAACCCTAGGACATGAGTGCTTTGTGGAATGGCTAATCATTAGCAACTGTGCCCAGAGATACTGAGGCTTTTACTCACTCAACACAACATCTGCCTTCAAGGAGTCTGGGCCATGTTGAAGAGACGGGCAGTAAACAGAGACTCACCACCTTCTCAGAGCATTCCTGAGGATGAGCTGAGATGCCTCTAAGCCCCTGCCACAGAGACTGGAGGAGAGTGTCTGCTCAAGGAACAGGAGCTTTCCCGTAAGCTATCAATGATGGACGGGCCACCCCCACCCCCTGAAAGTGCAAGCTGTTGTTGGCACTCTCGACAGTAGTCATGGATATTTTGCTGTAATGTTAGATTAAGATTGTGAGCTCCTTGGGGAGCAGGAGCACTGCAGAAGAGCCCTAATTATGATTATAAGCATCCAAACATTAACAATTAGAGTCATGACAACAGCGAATCTGTATGGTGTGGTGATGCAGTATACCGGCGACCATACACAGTGCTGATGTCAGCCTTGGTGACAGAGTGTGCAGTGGTCTGAGCAGGCGCAGGGGGGACTGTGGGCGGATCCAGTCTGTGCTGGTGTACAAAGCATTGTGGGTAGGCTGAATAGACTGAAAAGCACAGCCACCGGAAGTCCTGCTCTCACTCTTTGGCTGCGGCTTCTTCTCCTGGTCAGAAGCATCTCGGCGGAGGTGCACCAGGCATCCATCCGCCATGGCTACTTCTCCTGGGCACTGAGTACATGTGACTCTACTAACTGGGAAACTTTCAGACCCCTCTACAGCCATGAGCAACCTTTACCAGAGCTGATAATTGTTTATCTGATGGGACTAAACTTTTGATAACTATAGTCAGACTTTATGGACCTAGCGTACTCTTAACCCTTGATGATGATTGTTTATTTTGCCTTTTACCTGTCTCACCCTAATAAATCTTGTATTGTTTAAACTAGTTCCCAGCTCCCTGCTGTGAATCGTTTTACATGCTGCAGCAGCCCCCAACCCCAAGCCCCTTTTTAAGTTAAATTACAACAGTATGGAGCTCCTGTCTGCCAGGGAACACACAGGTACCTTCCATGCTTGCAGCATCTCATTGAATCTACGCAACAGCCCAGTGGCGTTGGCCTTACTTTGTCCATTTTTAGGGTTGAAAAGAAGGACAAGGAGATAGAGAGAGTAGAAGTAGGAGGCGGCAGAGGAGGAGAGAGCAGAAAAATATCCACAAGTCTTATTTATTTATCTTCCCTTGAGCAATCACTAGCTGAATGAAACTCTAATGAAGGTCAGCAAGTTAATGAGTGAGTGAATGAATGAACAGGAAGGCTGGATAGATGAAGACAAAGCAACATGCCACAGGGTCTAAAACATGGCAAGCCCGACTCCTGTTCGATTACAGACCTGCTTCTATACCCCAGGGACCTGGGGGCAGTGTTAGAGAACATTCTTTGGGCTTCTCTGCCCTCTAAGAGCAGAGCCCGGACATCATTACCATGCCATCTCTGTTCTTTGTGGTTCTCAATACTGGCTCATTGGCATGCGAGAAACTCCCCAGCTCGGTTCCTGAGAGGAAGTGGAAATTCTGGGAGAATTGTACCCATTACAGCCTTTACGATCACCATTATGTAATAAAGAGCATCTGGAGCCCGAGGAGTTTTATTGCCAGGCTTTATTTTGTTTTAAGTATAACTATCTCTGCATGCCCTTCTTCCCTTAGACGATTATGTTAATAGAGATGTCTGTTCTCTCTCTCTCTCTCTCTCTCTCTCTCAGGCCAGAGTCTGTGGTGGACAACACCCAGCTTCTTCCCTCTTTCTTAACAGAAACCCAGTTGTGCTCTGGTGCCTAACCTTCCCTGTGAGTGTGCACCTGCACTGGGGAAGCTGAAGAATATACTATAAAAGCAAAATGCCGGAACTAGCGACTCTGCTCCAATCAACTCTCCTGGCCACACCATTGGACTACATTTCCCAGTGTCCCTTGCAGCTAAGTGGGACCAGCTGACTGAGCTCTGGCCAATAGAAACAAGACAAGAGTGATGGAGACACTGCAATGTCTGACCTATGAACCTAGCCATGTGTTGCCTCCATTTTATTCTCTCACTTGGAAGACAAGATTTGAAACCGCCAAAAATTAGAGGACAGTGGGTGAAAAGCAGGGGGAGGGAAGCTGGCCCCTGATGCCATATGGAAGAGAGACATTCAAGAGAGATAACCCATCAGAGACACTGCTGGTTCAGCCACCAGGTTGCAGATGCTACTATGACGCCATCCTGACTTCCGTGGTCACCCCTGTGTCCTGGAGCCTCCCCTCCCCAGAGCCCTGCCCCACTAGGGACAGACAGACAGACACAGACTGGGGGTGTGGGTCCACCTGCCAACACCCATGTCCAGTGGAGAAGCCATGACAGAAGCCAGAACTCCCCCCTTCTGCTCCCCATGAAGAATTTGGGTCCCTGCTCCCAGAGGGGGAGCAATGTCAGGGGAAGATGCCCAGAGGGCTGTGAACTCCAACTCCATCAGGACCCGGAGAGAGAAGAGGAAAAGAGGGAGGGACATTCAGAAGTAGTAAAAGGTATAGGTGTGACTTAGAAAGGGAGAGAAGGCAGTACCACAGGAAAAAAATGATCAAATATATATAAATATTAGAGAGTGATAGAAATAATAGCCAACCCATCTCTGTGACCTTCTGAGAACAACTGCTGTTTCCAGTGGAGAGAATGGGGGACACAGAACTCTGGTGGTGAGAACAGTGCAGAGTTACCCCCTGTTGTATCATAATAAAAAAATAAATATGAAATCATTAATAAAAATAGAAGGGAGAAAGAAAGAGGAAAAGAGAGACGGAGTGCTGGGGCATGAATAGGTTGTGCTGCCAGGCACTTAGCCTCCTTTCACCAGATGAGATTCCAGCTGTCCCAGCAGCTCAATCCCGGACCTTTCATACCATCTGAGTCTTTCCTCTCCCAGCACTGCAGCTTATCCTTGTTTTAGGAAGAAAAGCAGAGATATCGTCCAACTTGCTCAAGCTTCTAGTTTATAAGACACTCTAAATGACAATGCCGAGATCTGAATTAATCTCCAAACACAACAAATAGACAAAATCCAAGATTTTGCCATAGTGTTGAGCTTTTTATTTATTTATTTATTTATTTTAAGACAAAATCCGAGCCTTTGCGTAGCTTTTCCTCATGGTTGAAGAAGCCAAAGTCTTTGGAATGGAAAATCACCGAGGTTGAGGAGCGGGACATGATTGATGTTTTCTGATATTCGTGAGAGTTGTGTTAAGTAGCACTGCTTTTCAGTGGTTGCATAGGATGTGATTGGAAACAAAAAGCCAACTAGCCTGGGAGATGCTCCCTTCTCTTTCCTTTCCTCCTCTCTGTCTTCTCCTCGCTCAAGACAAGAGCAGAAGCGAGACTTATTTTAGAGGGTGCAGCTTATTATTTATAGATAATGGAAGGGCGGGTCTGGGGAGGAAGCCTCCAGCAATGCTTCTTCCCTGGGCTGCACTCTGGTTGTTCTCCAAGGACAGCCTGTCCTGTCCCCGTCTCCCTCGCCACGGTCCTGGGTGGTGACTCCACTGCTGGGAGAGCTCAGCCTCTCATTTTTCTTTCATGTTGCTGAGAGTGTCAAACACAGTTTCTGCACAGCGGGCGGTGGTAATCGCTGTAGAACAGAACCAATCTCTGCAGCCCCAGAGGCCTTCTTCTCAGACAGGCTTCCCTGGGCCTGCTCAGAACCCTGGCAGGCTCCTGTTTGGATGAGCTCTGGAGAAACATGTGCTTATCTGCGTTTCTCTCTACTCTGACTTCAGGGCTTCCGGCGTATGTGGTCCGTGTGTGGGAGGCACAGACTCAGAAGTGGTGTTTAGACGGGAGCTTCGAATTCCAGGAACTCTTGATGCATCTCAAGTCCGGTGGTTTTGTGAAGAAAAGTCGACCTTATCTGTGAGGCTGTGGTAAACAGTTTCATCTAAGCCACACATCACGCTGCATCTACACTGGAGAGTCCCGGGGAGATAGTTTCCTTGACTCCGTTTTACAGGCAGGACGGGAGGCACAGAGAGGTTGAGTGACTCACATATCTATCACACAGCAGGGCTCAGAGAGCAAGAGGAGGCTTGGTCGCTGGATGCTGGAACCACACGGATTTCTCAGTTCTAGACTGAACAGTCAGTATCATTCGTCTACTCTTTGTCCTTTTTTTTTTTTTAATTTATTTATAAAATGGAAACACTGACAAGAACATAGGATAAGAGGGGTACAATTCCCACCGCCAGATGTCTATATCCCATCCCCTCGCCTGATAGCTTTCCTGTTTTTTAACCCTCTGGGAGTATGGACCCAGGGTCATTATGGGATGCAGAAGCTCGGGGTTGGGGGTGGGTGGGGGGTACAATGTGAAGATCGAGACTGACAAGTGCTGGGATGGATAGCCCCCAGGGGCACCTGGTGTCGGAAAAGGCATAAACACAATAAATACACAGGGGGCTGGGCCATGGAGCACCGGCTAAGTGGACATAGTACTAAGTGCCAGGACCCATGCAAGGGTCCAGGTTCGAGCTCCCACTCCCCACCTTTGGGGGGCAGCTTGCTTCACTAGTGGTGGAGCAGGTCTGCAGGTATCTCTCTGTCTCTCTCTGTCTCTATCCCCCCCTTCCCTCTCAATTTCTCTCTGTCCTATAAAAAATCTAGTAAAATGGACAAAATGGGGAGTCTGGCTGTAGTGCAGTGGGCTAAGCGCAGGTGGCGCAAAGCACAAAGACCGGCATAAGGATCCCGGTTCGAACCCCGGCTCCCCACCTGCAGGGGAGTCGCTTCACAGGCGGTGAAGCAGGTCTGCAGGTGTCTATCTTTCTCTCCTCCTCTCTGTCTTCCCCTCGCTCTCTCCATTTCTCTCTGTCCTATCCAACAATGACGACAACAATAATAACTACAACAATAAAACAACAAGGGCAACAAAAGGGAATAAATAAATAAGATAAATATAAAAAAAAATTTTTTTTAAATGGACAAAATGGCCACCAGGAACAATGGATTCATAGTGGTAGCACTAAGCCCCAGCAATAACTCTGGAGGAAAAAAAAAAAAATAGATAGAATGCAGAGCCCTGTCACTTTAGCCGTGCACCTGCCCTAGGGCAGGTCACCACGGCCAGCTATGGGGACCGTCTGCCTCCGTCTTCACTGTCCTGCCCGGTGCACGCAAGGCCCATGGCCGCCGTCCTGCCATCTCGGGGACATCTTGTAGCCTCTAAGGAGGCCTCCCCTCCTGGTTTCTGAAGGGAGACAGACCTTTACCATGCGGGGGCCTCAGACTTCACAGAGTGGGGTCTGGAAGGCCTGTCCCCAGAGAGGACATCCCGACAGACTGGGTGCAGGCAGCCAGCGGCAGGGTCACTCCAGAGGCTGTCAGGAACCTGGCGTCCTCACCTTCCAGGAGAGGACACACTCGGGGACTGCATGCCCCGCTGAGGGACACAGCCACCGGGCAGGAGAGTGACCATACCGCAGGTTGCTGGCAGGCCCAGCAGGGGCTGAGGGGGTCTCTGGGAGGGCTCCCTTTCTGCAAAGCGTCAGACAGACACATGTCCCTCAGGAAGACGTGCTGCTGGTAGTCCCCAGGGGTGGCATCTGCACCGGTGCGGCGGCCCATCAAGAGGACGCTTCACGGGGACGTCTGCTCCCCACCCGGCGGCATCCGGGGCCCGTGTACCTCCTCAGCGACACCGTGATTACATCTCCATCGTTCACAGCCGCGGCTCAGGCCTGCGAGGCTGCAATTTGGAAACGGATTTCACAGCTGCAAACTTGAAGATGACCCAATTTGTCTTTTTCCATTTCTGCCTCCTTGCCTATAACTATGGAAATCTTTAGCCTGTAGCAAGGCGCGGCTCTCAGGCGGCCCCCAGAGCCAAGAAACTCAGGCCAGCTGCTCGGGCGTGCCTGGCCTGGGGGAGGCAGGCCTGCCCACGGTGTGAGGGGGGCACCTGCAGACCACCCCCTTCTGGCACTCAGACGCTAGGCACCCCCCATCTCCTCCAAGGAAGTCGGGGTTCCCGCCCTCTCCAGAACATCCCAGATGGTAAACGGAGCTGAGACGGGCGCGTGGATCCTCTCCAGGGAATGGGGGTTGGCGATTGCGGGCCTAATGAAATTTTTTATTGTGGTTATTGCATACAATTTGTACAGTGTATCATGCACGGGGAAATTTTTTTCCCCCTCTCCCTATAAATCTGGAATTGCTAGCGTCAATGCCCAGGCTGGCGAACCACCGCAGAACACAATTACCTCAAGATACAAACTCTCTTCAGGATATAAAAATCGTTGCTGCAGAGAAGGCTGAATTGTAAGGGCAATTTTGTAAATATCTGAGTGATGGATTTCCTTTTGGAGAAGTTTTCATCACCTTGGAAAAGCTGTCTTGCTTCTTAATGCTTTTGTTCTCCCCCCTCCCTCTCTCTCTCACACACACAGAGACAGAGACAGAAACTGGTTTCTCTTGTACCCTGATTGCTGTTTTAAATCATGCTTAGTAGATCAGAGTATTGGGCAAGTGTCTTTTACAAACAGCTCAGCCCTGCAAGGCTTCTAGAAGTTGCCTCTCAGTGGCAACACTTGCAGCTGGATTCTTCTTTTAAATTTTTTATTAGTGATTTAATAATGATGAACAAGACGGTAAGGTAACAGGTACAATTCCACACAGTTCCCACCACCAGAGTTCTGTGTCCCACCCTCTCCATTGGAAGCTTCCCTGTTCTTTATCCCTCTGGGAGGATGGACCCAGGATCATTATGGGGAGCAGAAGGTGGGAGTTCTGGTTTCTGTCATTGCTTCTCCACTGGACATGGGTGTTGGCAGGTGGATCCACACCCCCAGCCTGTGTCTGTCTGTCCCTGGTGGGGCAGGGCTCTGGGGAGGTTGGGCTCTGGGACACAGGGGTGAGGGCGTCTGCCCAGGGAAGTCAGGTTGGCGTCATGGTAGCATCTGCAACTTGGTGGCTGAAAAAACATTAAGACACAAAGTAGAGCAAATTGTTTAATAATCAGGAACCCAACGGTAGGAATACAGCAGATGAAATTTGGGGTCTCTGGGTGGGAAGAAGCTAGGAAGTCTATTTTAGGTATGTTCCAAGGGACCCTTGACATCAGTAATTTTTTTTCCCTGCGCCCGAAAGCTAACATGCAGATGGACCAAAATTATTGTCTGGGAAGATGGCTTCAGAGTTGAGAGTAAGACTAGAAAACTGGATCAGGACAGAGAGCAGCTCCCAGACATGAGGAACGTATAGAAATTCCATTAACTGTAACCCTGTTGATCTGACCCAGGACCCGTGTCTGTTCACATTTAGCACAGGAGCCTGTGTGACCTCTGAGTCCCCGTCGGCCTGAGCTCCAAGTCCATGATCACAGCTGGGAACATTCTAGGCTGCACTCAACAGCCTGCTTCTTAAGCTGTGAGAAGGAAGAGAGAGAGAGAGAAAAAAAGGACAAACAACAACAACAAAACCTCTCCTGGGTGCTGAGTCTCCCCCAAGGAGGAAGTCTCCCCCCACGCTGGTTTTCCACACGTTCTCAGACTGGAGATAAGGGGAGTTCTTCCATCAGTTCCCAGCAAACTGGAGGGAGGCTGCTAGGAGCCTTCACACCAGCTTCCACAGGCAGACGGCGGTGACGGGTGAGGGTGGCCGTGAGGGAGGCCCCAGGCTCCACACTCACTGCAGATAGAAGGGGGTTCAGACGTGGGCCTCGCTGATGGAAAGAGAGACATACCCTGCCTTCCTCCTTCCTTCACTCCTTTATTTTAGTCTTCCCTTGCTTTTCTCTGCCCTCTTCCTCCCTCCCTTTGCTTCCTCTCCTTGCTCTCATTCCCACGCTCCCATTTGCTCTACATTTCACTCTTTTTTTTTTTTTTTTCATTTGCAAATGAGGAAAACAAGAGGGTCACAATACTTTCTGGAATGACAGGGCAACTGGGATTTGAACTCCTGTCCAGCCAGGTTTCTTTCTTTTTTTCTTGTCTTTTTTTTTTTTTTTTTTGCCTCCAGGGTTATTGCTGGGGCTTGGTGTCTGCACTATGAATCCACTGCTCCTGGAGGCCACGTTTTTCTGTTTTATTGGACAGGGCAGAGAGAAACTGAGAGAGGGGTAGATACAAAGGGAGAGAGAAAGAGAGACACCTGCAGACCGGCTTCACTGCCCATGAAGCTTCCCTCCCCGCAGGTGAGGACCTAGGACTTGAACCTGGTTTTTACGCACTGAAACTTGTGTGCTTAACCAGGAATGCCATGGTCCACTGGCCGTCCCTCCTGCTCAATGCTTTGTAGAGTTTGAGTTCTTAATTTTTTAAAATTTTCCCTTGCTTTCCAATCTTCTACAAGGTTTTGGAGCCCAGCCTCAGCACAGCCCCCACCGCAGTCCTCGTGCCACGTTCCCCTTCCATGGGGCTCGCTTTCCCGAGGACGACGAAGACCGGCAACGCCCAGGAAACCACAGTGATGATTCTCTAGTCCTCTGGACTTAGTAAGGTCTCGCACAACTCAGTCGTGTTGTTACTGCTCATTGTGACAGGACCGTGAAGCGCATCTGTGCAGAAGTAAAGATCCCAAGGGCACAATTTGTTGCAAAAGGTCAACTTTTGCGTCGCTTTAGACATAGGATGTATTTATTGATTAACGAGGGTGGGGAGAGGAAGGGAGAACAAAAGGAAGACTCCAGCAAGTGCAGTGGTGGATATTCAGCCTGGACTCAGATCTGCAAGGCCTGCTCCCTCCAGCAAAGCTTGCACACGGGTCCTGGACTTGACATAATGTGGAAGTGGCTCACTAGCCCACAGAGTGCGGCACAGAGACACCCTCACAGCATCGGGACAGAAGGCACACGGGGTCTCTGTCCAGTGTGGTCCTCCCCTGTGCCCGCCCACAGTCTCTGGATGGGGAGGCAGTGCCAGTTCGCAGGAGAAAAAGGCTGGGCGGGCACCCTCTGTGGCCTGGCGCCCAGCCTGGCGACCTTGCCAGAGCCGGGCCAGGAGGGGGTGGAGAGAAGGGCCCATCATTTATCACTGGAGACAGCCAGCAGCGGTGTGGGCAGGGGAGGCTCCTGCCTTTTCTGCCTTGAGAAAAACAAGGACCCTGAAGCTGGGCGAAGCTAGCTCAGCTCCCTGCTCCCAGCTCCTGGCTCCCTCCCTCATCTCTCTCTCTCTCCTCCTGCCTTTGCAGCTGGAAGCAGGGAGGCTGGAGCCTGGAGTCTGAAGCTCCCCCTCATATCTCACCTGGGTGGGTCCTGGGGGTCTCTGGCTCTGAGCTGTGGCTGGCATGTCCATCCGATTAGTTCCCCCCAAAACAGAGTACTCCTTTATTAATTTTTAATTTTATTTTTGCCACCAGGGTTATTGTTGGGGCTTGGTGCAGGCGCTATGAATCCAGGCGGACATTTTTTTTTTTCCCATTTTATTGGGCAGGACAGAGAGAAATTGAGAGAGGAGGGGGGGAGATAGAGAGGGAGAGAGACAGAGAGACACCTGCAGACCTGCTTTACTGCTCGTGAAGCGTCCCTCCCACAGGTGGGGAACGGGGGCTTGAACCTGGATCCTTGAACACAGTAATATGTGTACTTAACCAGGTGTGTCACCACCCGACCCCAAGAGCGCCCTTTTAAAGAAATACATATATTTTGAGAGTATATATTTCTTTTATTTCATTTTACTTCATTTTTCTTTTTATTATTGAGAAAGTGGCATTTTGCCAGACTGCAGCTGGTCCAGGGGTACAATTCCATGTCTCCCTCAGGGTCCTCTCCTTCTGCAGAATGTGGGTCCCTGATCCCCTTCAGGCTTCTCTGCCCCCCTCCCTTTTAAAGCTCTCTCTCTCTCTCTCTCTCTCAGGCATGAACGTCTCTGTGCATAGCCATTATGCTATTTCCCCCTCCCCTTCCCTTTCAACTCATCTGCTCTGCAGGTATAGATCAAGCATTTTAAAAATATATATATATTTATAAAATGAAAATATTGAAAAGACCATAGGATATGAGGGGTATAACTCCACAGAATTCCCACCAACAGAACTTCGTATCCCATCCCCTCCATTGGAAGCTTCCCTATTCTTTATCCCTCTGGGATCATGGACCCAGGGTCATTATGGGCTGCAGAAGGTGGGAGGTCTGGCTTCTGTCATTGCTTCCCTGCTGAACATGGGTGTTGGCAGGTGGATCCACACCCCCAGTTTGTCTCTCTTTTTCCCTAGTGGGGAAGGGTTGGCATCATGGTAGCATCAGAAACCTAGTGGCTGAAAAGGTAATAAGATATAAAGCAGAACAAATTGTTGACTAATCATGAGCCTAAAGGCAGGAATACAGCAGATGAAGATTGGGGGTCTCCGTTTTGGAAAAAGCTAGTAGGTCTCTTTTAGGTCTATTCCAAGGGGATACTAGTTCTTACTAGTTTTTGTCTGAGCCTGACAGCTAACAAGCAGGTGGACCCAAGGTATTGTCTCGGGGAGATGGCCTCAGAGTTGGAAAAAAGACTAGAAATCTGGACCAGGGAAGAGAAAACCAAGGCTCTTTGATGCTCCCTCCTTCTGTCCCTTGGTTTAATTTCTTAAAGCCTTCCAGGAGTGAAACCAGCCAGCACTCGTCTTTCTCCTTGATTCCTTCTAGTTCCATCCACGCTGTAGGAACAGAGAAGATCCCTTCTCTCCTCACGAGTGACGAGCCCCCCCACCTCCTCAGCCCCTCTCCTGTGCCTGGGCACCTGGACATGTGACTCATGCTGCCGCGAAAATGGTGAACACAGGCCCCTTGGGCTAAAGCCGCCTGCTGGGGCTGGAAACACCAGCAGAGGAGGTCTCTGCCTTCAGCGCTCAGGTCCCCACCCGGGAGCAGAACACAGAGAAACCCTTTGGCGTGGGAGAACTCATTCTTGGGTTCTGTGTTGATTTTTTGTTGACTGCTAATTTTAGTTTTAGGAGGCACTGGGGAATAAAGTGAAGGCCTCATCTATGGTCCAATTTTATTTTTAATTCTATATCCTTAGAGAGGAAGAAAGACAGAGAGAAAAACGAGAAGGAGAGAGACAGAAGAGGCGCAAAGAGGGATAGCACAGCACTGCTTCCTCGTCTTCGGTGCTTCACGCCATTCCCAGGCTGGAACCCAGGTCTCACACTTGGCAAGGCATGCACTCTACCTGCCATGTTATCTCCCAACCCTTCTGTTTCGATACATTTTACATTTTAATTTCTTTTAGTGTCACCATGGTTATCTCTGAGACTCAGTGCCTGTGTGATGGTTCCACTGCTCCATGCAGCCATATTTTCCCTTTTTTTTTCTTGATCTCTTTTTTTATTTGATTGGGCAGGAAGAAACTGAGTGGATGGGGGGGGGGAGACAGACTGACACCTGCAGCCTTGCTTCACAGCTCATGAAGCTTCCCCCTCCCCTGAAGATAGGGAGTAGGGGCTTGAACCTGAGTCTTTGTACATGGTAACCTGTGTGCTCTACCAGGTGCCCCACTGCCTGCCCCCCCCTCCTTCTGTTCTTCAAATAAATTAAACAATATTCAAGGATGCTGAAAATTTGCTCTACCTAAGGATACTTTGGCTCAGGGTGGGGAAGGAGAGACAGATGTCTGAAATGAACCCCCAGGGATACAGCTAACAGAAAGAAAACAGCCAACTGAAAACAAAAGAAAGAAAGAATAGAAAGGAAGAAAGATAGAAAGAGACGGAGAGAAATCGGGAGAGAAAGGAAAAGAGAGATAAAGAAAGAAGGATAGAAAGAAAGGAAGAAAACAAGAAGGAAAGAGAGAAAGAAAGGTAGAAAAAGAAAGAAGGAAAGAGAGAAAGGAAAAGAAAAGAAAAGGAAAGGATAACCTATTAGCCAGCCAGGCCCAACATATTCAACTCAGAAGGGTCAAACAGCTGGAACTTGGGAGTTCAGACCTGCTGGTGGTTCAGACCTGCTGGTGGGTTCAGACCTGCTGGTGGGTTCAGACCTGCTGGGGAGTTCAGACCTGCTGGTGGTTCAGACCTGCTGGTGGGTTCAGACCTGCTGGGGAGTTCAGACCTGCTGGTGGTTCAGACCTGCTGGGGAGTTCAGACCTGCTGGGGAGTTCAGACCTGCTGGTGGTTCAGACCTGCTGGTGGGTTCAGACCTGCTGGGGAGTTCAGACCTGCTGGTGGTTCAGACCTGCTGGGGAGTTCAGACCTGCTGGGGAGTTCATACCTGCTGGGGAGTTCATACCTACTGGGGAGTTCAGACCTGCTGGGGAGTTCAGACCTGCTGGGGAGTTCAGACATGCTGGTGGGTTCAGACCTGCTGGTGGGTTCAGACCTGCTGGTGGGTTCAGACCTGCTGGTGGGTTCAGACCTGCTGGGGAGTTCAGACCTGCTGGGGAGTTCAGACCTGCTGGTAGTTTCAGACCTGCTGGGGAGTTCAGACCTGCTGGGGAGTTCAGACCTGCTGGGGAGTTCAGACCTGCTGGTGCTTCAGACCTGCTGGTGGGTTCAGACCTGCTGGGGAGTTCAGACCTGCTGGTGGTTCAGACCTGCTGGTGGGTTCAGACCTGCTGGGGAGTTCAGACCTGCTGGTGGTTCAGACCTGCTGGGGAGTTCAGACCTGCTGGGGAGTTCAGACCTGCTGGGGAGTTCAGACTTGCTGGGGAGTTCATACCTGCTGGGGAGTTCAGACCTGCTGGGGAGTTCAGACCTGCTGGGGAGTTCAGACATGCTGGTGGGTTCAGACCTGCTGGTGGGTTCAGACCTGCTGGTGGGTTCAGACCTGCTGGTGAGTTCAGATATGCTGGGGAGTTCAGACCTGCTGGTGAGTTCAGATATGTTGGTGGGTTCAGACCTGCTGGTGGGTTAAGACCTGTTGGAGGATTCAGACCTGCTGGGGAGTTCAGACCTGCTGGGGAGTTCAGACCTGCTGGTGGGTTAAGACCTGCTGGGGAGTACAGACCTGCTGGGGAGTTCAGACCTGCTGGGGAGTTCAGACCTGCTGGTGGTTCAGACCTGCTGGTGGGTTCAGACCTGCTGGTGGGTTCAGACCTGCTGGGGAGTTCAGACCTGCTGGGGAGTTCAGACCTGCTGGTGGGTTCAGACCTGCTGGGGAGTTCAGACCTGCTAGGGAGTTCAGACCTGCTGGGGAGTTCAGACCTGCTGGTGGTTCAGACGTGCTGGTGGGTTCAGACCTGCTGGGGAGTTCAGACCTGCTGGTGGTTCAGACCTGCTGGTGGGTTCAGACCTGCTGGGGAGTTCAGACCTGCTGGTGGTTCAGACCTGCTGGGGAGTTCAGACCTGCTGGGGAGTTCAGACCTGCTGGGGAGTTCAGACCTGCTGGGGAGTTCATACCTGCTGGGGAGTTCAGACCTGCTGGGGAGTTCAGACCTGCTGGGGAGTTCAGACATGCTGGTGGGTTCAGACCTGCTGGTGGGTTCAGACCTGCTGGTGGGTTCAGACCTGCTGGTGAGTTCAGATATGCTGGGGAGTTCAGACCTGCTGGTGAGTTCAGATATGTTGGTGGGTTCAGACCTGCTGGTGGGTTCAGACCTGTTGGAGGATTCAGACCTGCTGGGGAGTTCAGACCTGCTGGGGAGTTCAGACCTGCTGGGGAGTTCAGACCTGCTGGTGGGTTAAGACCTGCTGGGGAGTACAGACCTGCTGGGGAGTTCAGACCTGCTGGGGAGTTCAGACATGCTGGGGAGTTCAGACCTACTGTTGAGTTCAGACCTGCTGGTGGGTTCAGACCTGCTGGTGGGTTCAGACGTGCTGGTGAGTTCAGATATGCTGGGGAGTTCAGACCTGCTGGTGAGTTCAGATATGTTGGTGGGTTCAGACCTGCTGGTGGGTTCAGACCTGTTGGAGGATTCAGACCTGCTGGGGAGTTCAGACCTGCTGGGGAGATCACACCTGCTGCTGAGTTCAGACATGCTGGTGGGTTCAGACCTGCTGGGGAGTTCAGACCTGCTGCTGAGTTCAGACATGCTGGTGGTTCAGACCTGCTGGTGGGTTCAGACCTGCTGGTGGGTTCAGACCAGCTGGTGGTTCAGACCTGCTGTTGAGTTCAGACCTGCTGGTGGTTCAGACCTGCTGGTGAGTTCAGACCTGCTGGTGAGTTCAGACCTGCTGGTGGATTCAGACCTGCTGGTGGGTTCAGACCTGCTGGGGAGTTCAGACCTGCTGGGGAGTTCAGACATGCTGGGGAGTTCAGATCTGCTGGTGGGTTCAGACCTGCTGGGGAGTTCAGACCTGCTGGGGAGTTCATACCTGCTGGTGAGTTCAGACCTGCTGGTGAGTTCAGACCTGCTGGGGAGTTCAGACCTGCTAGGGAGTTCAGACCTACTGGGGAGTTCAGACATGCTGGTGCATTCAGACCTACTGGTGAGTTCAGACCTACTGGGGAGTTCAGACCTGCTGGTGGTTCAGACCTGCTGGTGGGTTCAGACCTGCTGGTGAGTTCAGACCTGCTGGGGAGTTCAGACCTGCTGGTGAGTTCAGACCTGCTGGTGGGTTCAGACCTGCTGGTGGTTCAGACCTGCTGTTGAGTTCAGACCTGCTGGGGAGTTCAGACCTGCTGGTGGGTTCATACTTTCTGGTGGGTTCAGACCTGCTGGGGATTTCAGACCTGCTGGTGGGTTCAGACCTGCTGGTGGTTGAGACCCGCTAGTGGGTTCAGACCTGCTGGTGGTTCAGACCTGCTGGTGAGTTCAGACCTGCTGGGGAGTTCAAACCTGCTGGTGGTTCAGACCTGCTGGTGGGTTCAGACCTGCTGGTGAGTTCAGACCTGCTGGTGGGTTCAGACCTGCTGGTGGGTTCAGACCAGCTGGTGGTTCAGACCTGCTGTTGAGTTCAGACCTGCTGGTGGTTCAGACCTGCTGGTGAGTTCAGACCTGCTGGTGAGTTCAGACCTGCTGGTGGATTCAGACCTGCTGGTGGGTTCAGACCTGCTGGGGAGTTCAGACCTGCTGGGGAGTTCAGACATGCTGGGGAGTTCAGATCTGCTGGTGGGTTCAGACCTGCTGGGGAGTTCAGACCTGCTGGTGAGTTCAGATATGCTGGTGGGTTCAGACCTGCTGGGGAGTTCAGACCTGCTGGGGAGTTCAGACCTGCTGGTGAGTTCAGACCTGCTGGGGAGTTCTGACCTGCTGGTGAGTTCAGACCTGCTGAGGAGTTCAGACCTGCTAGGGAGTTCAGACCTACTGGGGAGTTCAGACATGCTGGTGCTTTCAGACCTACTGGTGAGTTCCGACCTACTGGGGAGTTCAGACCTGCTGGTGGTTCAGACCTGCTGGTGGGTTCAGACCTGCTGGTGAGTTCAGACCTGCTGGTGGGTTCAGACCTGCTGGTGGGTTCAGACCTGCTGGGGAGTTCTGACCTGCTGGGGAATTCAGACCTGCTGGGGAGTTCAGACCTGCTGGGGAGTTCAGACCTGCTGGTTGGTTCAGACCTGCTGGTGGGTTCAGACCTGCTGGTGGGTTCTGACCTGCAGGGGAGTTCAGACCTGCTGGTGGGTTCAGACCTGCTGGTGAGTTCAGACCTGCTGGTGGGTTCGGACCTGCTGGGGAGTTCAGACCTGCTGGTGGGTTCAGACCTTCTGGGGAGTTCAGACCTGCTGGGGAGTTCAGACCTGCTGGTGGGTTCAGACCTGCTGGGGAGTTCAGACCTGCTGGTGAGTTCAGGCCTGCTGGTGGGTTCAGACCTGCTGGTGGGTTCAGACCTGCTGGGGAGTTCAGACCTACTGGGGAGTTCAGACCTGCTGGTGGTTCAGACTTGCTGGTGGGTTCAGACCTGCTGGGGAGTTCAGGCCTGCTGTGGAGTTCAGACCTGCTGGGGAGTTCAGACCTGCTGGGGAGTTCAGACCTGCTGGGGAGTTTAGACCTGCTGGGGAGTTCAGACCTGCTTGGGAGTTCTGACATGCCTGTGGGTTCAGACCTGCTGGTGGGTTCAGACCAGCTGGTGAGTTCAGGCCTGCTGGGGAGTTCAGACCTGCTGGGGAGTTCAGACCTGCTGGTGAGTTCAGACCTGCTAGGGAGTTCAGACCTGCTGGGGAGTTCAGACCTGCTGGTGGGTTCAGACCTGCTGGTGGGTTCAGACCTGCTGGTGGGTTCAGACCTGCTGGTGGGTTCAGACCTGCTGGGGAGTTCAGACCTGCTGGTGGGTTCAGACCTGCTGGGGAGTTCAGACCTGCTGGGGAGTTTAGACCTGCTGGTGGGTTCAGACCTGCTGGTGGGTTCAGACCTGCTGGGGAGTTCAGACCTGCTGGGGAGTTCAGACCTGCTGGGGAGTTCAGACCTGCTGGTGAGTTCAGACCTGCTGGTGAGTTCAGACCTGCTTGTTGGTTCAGACCTGCTGGTGGGTTCAGACCTGCTGGTGGGTTCAGACCTGCTGGTGAGTTCAGACCTGCTGGTGAGTTCAGACCTTCTGGGGAGTTCAGACCTGCTGGTGGGTTCAGACCTGCTGGGGAGTTCAGACCTGCTGGTGAGTTCAGGCCTGCTGGTGGTTCAGACCTGCTGGTGGGTTCAGACCTTCTGGGGAGTTCAGACCTACTGGGGAGTTCAGACCTGCTGGTGGTTCAGACTTGCTGGTGTGTTCAGACCTGCTGGTGAGTTCATGCCTGCTGTGGAGTTCAGACCTGCTGGGGAGTTCAGACCTACTGGGGAGTTCAGACCTGCTGGTGGTTCAGACCTGCTGGTGGGTTCAGACCTGCTGGTGAGTTCAGGCCTGCTGGGGAGTTCAGACCTGCTGGGGACTTCAGACCTGCTGGGGAGTTCAGACCTGCTGGGGAGTTCAGACCTGCTGGTGGGTTCAGACCTGCTGGGGAGTTAAGACCTGCTGCGAGTTCATACCTGCTGGTGAGTTCAGACCTGCTGGGGAGTTCAGACCTGCTGGTGAGTTCAGACCTGCTGGGGAGTTCAGACCTGCTGGGGAGTTCATGCCTCCTGTGGAGTTCAGACCTGCTGGTGGGTTCAGACCTGCTGGGGAGTTCAGACCTGCTGGTGAGTTCAGACCTGTTGGTGAGTTCAGACCTCCTGGTGAGTTCAGACCTGCTGGTGAGTTCAGACCTGCTGGGGAGTTCAGACCTGCTGGGGAGTTCAGACCTGCTGGTGAGTTCAGGCCTCCTGATGAGTTCAGACCTGCTGGGGAGTTCTGACCTGCTGGGGAGTTCAGACCTGCTGGGGAGTTCAGACCTGCTGGGGAGTTCAGACCTACTGGGGAGTTCAGACCTGCTGGTGGGTTCAGACCTGCTGGTGGGTTCAGACCTGCTGGTGGGTTCAGACCTGCTGGTGGGTTCAGACCTGCTGGGGAGTTCAGACCTGCTGGTGGGTTCAGACCTGCTGGGGAGTTCAGACCTGCTGGTGAGTTCAGACCTGCTGGTGGGTTCAGACCTGCTGGTGTGTTCAGACCTGCTGGGGAGTTCAGACCTGCTGGGGAGTTCAGACCTGCTGGGGAGTTCAGACCTGCTGGGGAGTTCAGACCTGCTTGTTGGTTCAGACCTGCTGGGGAGTTCAGACCTGCTGGTGAGTTCAGACCTGCTGGTGGGTTCAGACCTGCTGGTGTGTTCAGACCTGCTGGGGAGTTCAGATCTGCTGGGGAGTTCAGACCTGCTGGGGAGTTCAGACCTGCTGGGGAGTTCAGACCTGCTGGGGAGTTCAGACCTGCTTGTTGGTTCAGACCTGCTGGTGGGTTCAGACCTGCTGGTGGGTTCAGACCTGCTGGGGAGTTCAGACCTTCTGGGGAGTTCAGACCTGCTGGTGGGTTCAGACCTGCTGGGGAGTTCAGACCTGCTGGTGAGTTCAGGCCTGCTCTTGGGTTCAGACCTGCTGGTGGGTTCAGACCTTCTGGGGAGTTCAGACCTGCTGGGGAGTTCAGACCTGCTGGGGAGTTCAGACCTGCTGGGGAGTTCAGACCTGCTGGTGGGTTCAGACCTGCTGGGGAGTTAAGACCTGCTGCGGAATTCATACCTGCTGGTGAGTTCAGACCTGCTGGGGAGTTCAGACCTGCTGGTGAGTTCAGACCTGCTGGGGAGTTCAGACCTGCTGGGGAGTTCATGCCTCCTGTGGAGTTCAGACCTGCTGGTGGGTTCAGACCTGCTGGGGAGTTCAGACCTGCTGGTGAGTTCAGACCTGTTGGTGAGTTCAGACCTCCTGGTGAGTTCAGACCTGCTGGTGAGTTCAGACCTGCTGGGGAGTTCAGACCTGCTGGGGAGTTCAGACCTGCTGGTGAGTTCAGGCCTCCTGATGAGTTCAGACCTGCTGGGGAGTTCAGACCTGCTGGTGAGTTCAGACCTGCTGGTGAGTTCAGACCTGCTGGGGAGTTCAGACCTACTGGGGAGTTCAGACCTGCTGGGGAGTTCAGACCTGCTGGTGGGTTCAGACCTGCTGGTGGCTTCTGACCTGCTGGTGGGTTCAGACCTGCTGGGGAGTTCAGACCTGCTGGTGGGTTCAGACCTGCTGGGGAGTTCAGACCTGCTGGTGAGTTCAGACCTGCTGGTGGGTTCAGACCTGCTGATGTGTTCAGACCTGCTGGGGAGTTCAGACCTGCTGGGGAGTTCAGACCTGCTGGGGAGTTCAGACCTGCTGGGGAGTTCAGACCTGCTTGTTGGTTCAGACCTGCTGGTGGGTTCAGACCTGCTGGTGGGTTCAGACCTGCTGGGGAGTTCAGACCTTCTGGGGAGTTCAGACCTGCTGGTGGGTTCAGACCTGCTGGGGAGTTCAGACCTGCTGGTGAGTTCAGGCCTGCTCTTGGGTTCAGACCTGCTGGTGGGTTCAGACCTTCTGGGGAGTTCAGACCTACTGGGGAGTTCAGACCTGCTGGTGGTTCAGACTTGCTGGTGTGTTCAGACCTGCTGGTGAGTTTAGGCCTGCTGTGGAGTTCAGACCTGCTGGGGAGTTCAGACCTGCTGGTGGGTTCAGACCTGCTGGTGAGTTCAGGCCTGCTGGGGAGTTCAGACCTGCTGGGGAGTTCAGACCTGCTGGGGAGTTCAGGCCTGCTGGGGAGTTCAGACCTGCTGGTGGGTTCAGACCTGCTGGGGAGTTCAGACCTGCTGGGGAGTTCAGACCTGCTGGGGAGTTCAGACCTGCTGGTGAGTTCAGACCTGCTGGTGAGTTCAGACCTGCTGGGGAGTTCAGACCTGCTGGTGAGTTCAGACCTGCTGGGGAGTTCAGACCTGCTGGGGAGTTCATGTCTCCTGTGGAGTTCAGACCTGCTGGTGGGTTCAGACCTGCTGGTGAGTTCAGACCTGCTGGTGAGTTCAGACCTGCTGGGGAGTTCAGACCTGCTGGGGAGTTCAGACCTGCTGGTGAGTTCAGACCTGCTGGTGAGTTCAGACCTGCTGGGGAGTTCAGACCTGCTGGGGAGTTCAGACCTGCTGGTGAGTTCAGGCCTGCTGATGAGTTCTGACCTGCTGGGGAGTTCAGACCTGCTGGTGAGTTCAGACCTGCCTGGTGAGTTCAGACCTGCTGGGGAGTTCTGACCTACTGGGGAGTTCAGACCTGCTGGTGGGTTCAGACCTGCTGGTGGGTTCTGACCCACTGGTGAGTTCAGACCTACTGGGGAGTTCAGACCTGCTGGTAGGTTCAGACCTGCTGGGGAGTTCAGACTTAGTGGGGAGTTCAGACCTGTTTGCCTCTGTTGTTTAGAAGCCAAGTGGGCTTGGACAAGTGAATCAATGGCATTCTGTGCCTAGACACCTACATAGATGCAGAGTGCTAAGATGCCACTTCTGTCAAAGGGAGGCTGCCCTGGCATGTGCCACATGCAAACTTGGTCGAGGTCTCTGCCCTGAGCCTGCCCCACCTCCTAGTACTTCTTGGGCTCCCATATCAGACAGGTGGCACATGGGGAGCAGTAGACACCTTGATTAAAAGTAGAGCTTCTAGAGTCAGAAGACCTTTATGAATAAGATATAAGTAGCAAAGAAAACTCCCAGGGGTGTGTGTGAGGACGACCACAGGACATGTGTTGGCTCTTAATGCTGCAAGGGGGGGTGTCTTAGATCGCGTTATCCTGTGGAGATCATTCAATCAGAGAAATAGAAAAGACACCCCCCACTGCCTGGCGGCCGCCTCAGATCACTCTGGAGCCCTTCAGAGCAAATGTCATTCTGATGTCCTTATGTGACACACTACAATGCCGGCGAGGTGGCTAGTGGTGACTTCTTTTAATTTTAAAGATGTTAGTAGTGATTAAATATGGCTTTACAAAATTATGAGATCACAGGGGTCTAATTCTACCCCATTCCCACCAGCAGAGTCCTGTGTCCCCTTCCCTCCACTGCAAACTGCACTGGTTCTCCCAAGCTCACTGGTAAGGACTGGCTATTATTTCAAAACTATATTTACATATATTTGCCCTTTTCTTTTTTTTAATGGAGGGGGTTAATGCTTTCAAGTGCAGCCCTTGACATATGCAGACAATATAATTATGTAATAAGCCCCCCAGTGTTTGTTCTCTCCTCCGTCCCCTCTCATCCCAGAGTCCTTTGCTTTGGTGACATACGCCATGTCCAGTCCATGTCTTACTTTGTGCTCTCCCTCCCTGCCCCTACGTCACTAAGTCCTGCTAATAAGCAAGATCATTTGATATCTATCCTTCTTTTGTTTATTTGCTCATTTTTTCCTATGGTCCTGCCTTCTCTTCTTTCTCCTTCTCCTTCTCCTTCTCCTCCCTCTCCCCCTCCTCCGTATTCTTCTTTTTGCCTCCACAGTTATCACTGGGGCTCAGTGCCTGTGCTAAGAATCCACTGCTTCTGGATGCCATTTTTCCCCCCAGTGTTGATGTTATTGTTGTTGCTGCTGTTGTTGTTATTGAATAGGACAGAGAGAAATCAAGAGAGGAGGGGAAGACAGAGAGGGGCTGAAAAAGATAGACACCAGCAGACCTGCTTCACCACTTGTGAAGCAACCCCCCTGCAGGTGAGGTACTGGGGCTTGAACCAGGATCCTTATGCCAGTCCTTGTGTGCTACCACCCGGCCTCCATTTTCTTCCTTTCTAAGTCACACCTATACCTCTTGCTACTTCTGAATGTCCTTTGTTTTTTTCCTCTTCTCTCTCCAGGCTGGGTCCTGATGGAGTTGAAGTTCAAAGCCCTCTGGTCATCTTCCCCCTGACATTTCTCTCCCTCTGGGAGTATGGACCAAAATTCTTTATGGAGAGCAAGAGGTGGAAGGTCTGGCTTCTGCAATTGCTTCTCCACTGGACATGGGTGTTGGCAGGTGGATCCACACCCCCAGCCTGTCTCTGTGTTTCCCTAGTGGGACAGGGCTCTGGGGAGGGGAGGCTCCAGGACACATGGGTGAGGTTGTCTGCCCAGGGAAGTCAGGGTGGAATCATGATATCACCTGAAACTTGGTGGCTGGAAGGCAGGGATCCACTTGGCCAGAGAGGGATCCACAGCAGGATTTGGTTAAAGACTCACCCTTCTTGAGTCTGCCTCCAATCTCGTGTTTGGAGATTAACCTCTTAAACTGATGGGCCCTGACATCTCAGACTTTGACTCAAGGGCCAGAACCAGAGTCCTGTTCCCGCCTTCCTGGACGAGGTGACAGGCATCCTGGCAGGCTCCAGCCTTGGCTGCATCTTCTGGGTCGCTCTCTGCTGCCCTCTCGGCTGGGGTCACATGACAGAGGTGAGTGAGTGCTGGGTGAGAGGGACCAGCATGACTCCTCTCTGATGGTGGGGCTTTGGAAAAGACCTGTGGGGGCTGCAGGGGCAGCTCAGTGCTCAGACCCTTCTCCCTGTCCTTCTTCCAGAGAGCTCCATTGCCACCTCTCTAGCTCCTTGGACTTCATATCAGAAAGAATTTTATAGCCAATGAAGAGTCTCACGGCTAAGATAATAGTCACAACGATAAGGTGTGTGACACAGTGGATTTGGTGACATCTCTGTTCATCACTAATTATGATAGTTGGAAGTGGGTCAAATCTGAGATGAAAATAAGCAGAAATATGCACAGAGTTTGCATTGAATTCCCCAAAGCAGCAAGCAAGTAGATGAGAGAGAGAAATCACACTCGGGTGTTTAGATGGGGGAGGGATGCTGTGAGAATTCAGATTGTGACGTTTCCCCAAGACAGTCAACCCAGGTCGCTGTCCACCACAAAGACCACCACACGCCAATCCCTTGGTTAAGTGCAGGGGACACTTGAAGAGTCAGGAAGGTGAATTTCCCCTTCCTTCCTTCCTTCCCTCTTTCCTTCCTTCCTTCCTTCCTTCCTTCCCTCTTTCCTTCCTTCCTTCCTTCCTTCCTTCCTTCCTTCCTTCCCTCTTTCCTTCCTTCCTTCCTTCCTTCCTTCCTTCCTTCCTTCCTTCTTTCCTTCTTTCCTTCCTTTCTCTCTCTCTTCTCCTTCTCCTCCTTCTCCTTCTCCACCTCCTCCTCTTCTCCTTCTTTTTTTACCGCCAGGGTTATTGCTGGGACTCAGTGTCTGCACTATGAATCCACTGCTCCTGGAGGCCACCCCCCAGTTTATTTTATAGGACAGAGAGAGATTAAGAGGAGAAGGATGAGATAGAGAGGGAGGGAGAAAGAGAGACGCCTGCAGACCTGCTTCACCAGTCATGAAGTGTCCCCCCCCCTGCCCTGCAGGTGGGGAGCATGGCTCGAACCCAAGTCCTTGTGCATGGCACTTCATGTGCTTACCCAGGTGCTCCACTGCCCAGCCCCTGAGTTTCTCTCTCTCCTGACTCCTGGCCACACCTCACTGTGTGTGTCACTAGAGGGACCAACTTTAGTTCCTGGACTGGCTGTGGACTTGGGGTTAAACACAGTCAAGCACTGAGGCTTAGAAAGGGCAGGGATGGGGGTGGGTGGAGAGAGGAGAGGAGAGGATAAAGAGAGAGGGAGAGAGGGAGAGAGAGAGAGACAGAGAGAGAGAGAGAGACAGAGACAGAGAGAGGATTGATTCAGAATTGACCAGAGCTGAGAGCAAAACCTCTCAGATCCATTCTCCCAGGGAGAACAAGGGCTTTCCCCCTTGCAAATGGGGTCACAATAACCTTCTTCTCCTTCATTTTTCCTTCTTATTTCTCCTTCTTCTGTCTCCAGGGTTATCTCTGAGCTCATTGATTGCACTACGAATCCACTGCTCCTGGAGGCTATTTTTTCCTTTTAATTGAATAGGATGGAGAGAAATTGAGAGAGGAGGAGGAGACAGAGAGAGGGAAAGACAGACCCCTGCAGACCTGCTTCGCTGCTTATGAAGTGTCCTCCCCTGCAGGTGGGGAGCCGGGGGTTCAAACCCGGATCCTTGTGTGGGTCCCTGCTTAGTACTATGTGAGATTAACCTGGTGCACCACTATCCGGCTCTCAGGAGAATCTCATCGATCCTGCTTTTATGATGACCAGACATACATAAACCCCAGGCCCACCACTGGCCGGAGTGACATATCACACTGAACACGAGCGGCACAGACTTCCTGGAACCGGAAGCATTTCCCTCCACGGCCCGTGATGCTCGCTGGCAGGTCCCACCCCTGTGCACACAGGTGCACGCCCAGACCCCCCTCACACCTGGGCCTTTCGAGCTTTTCCGTGTTCTTCCTGCCTTGTGTCTTTCTTCTCCCTGTCACAGAAGGCTTCAAATGGAACGAGGCCAAGGAGCACCAGTGACAGGGAGGTGCGCTTTCTTTTTCTTCTGAAGCCTTTCCTTTCCGGACTGAAGCTTCGCACACAAGCATGGGTGTCAGCGCTGGGGCCAGACCTGAGGAAGAGCCTTCTGACCTGAGCCCACAGGTCGGCCCAAACACGGCAGCCGGTGCAGTTCTTGCACTGGCCACGAGGTGTCACACTCCAGCTCTCTCAGTTTTGTTTTTTTCTTTTCCCTCCCTCTCCATCCATCCTGTTCAAACACTGGGGCCAGGCTCTCTGTGCTCAGCACACAAAGATGATGGAGGAGAAGGAAACATTCACTGCAGCCAGTGGGAGTGAGTCACCCCAGCACAGCTGACCCTGATCTTTATTTCCTGAGTGGGCAGGGCTGCAGATGGAGGCCGGAGCTTGGTCGCTGACAGACAATTTCTGCTCTCCTTGTCACTGGACAGGGTGGGGGGACTGCTGGAACTAACCCACTTTCCCCCTTTGTCTCATAAGATGCTTAGTCAAAGGGCCCCTCTCAGAGGATGGTGTGAGCTTGGCCCAGTGCAGGAGGCAGGTGTCCGGCTGTTTGATTTTCCAAGCTGGTCTCTGCCCAGGTGTGTGGGGCCCAGGGACAACCCCTGTGAGCAGAGGCAGACGAGGCCCTGCCTGCTCGTGGGCACGGGGATGGGGGCAGCGTTTCCACTAGAAGGGAGCCCTTGAGAGGGCCGCCAGCCCATCTGAGCCTGGCACGTCTGCAGGGTCCAGATGTCCAGGGTGAACTGGGCTATTTTCCATGTCTGGGGGCTGTTTGCTAAAAGGATGATGCCTCGGTCTCTGCAAAAAGCCGAGTGCCAAATGCCTGGCCACCACCCGCACGCCAGGCACCCAGAAGGCAGCCTCCCTCCCCAGCACACTGGCTCTCCACTGCACCCACAAGTCTCTGTGTCCTTCAGCTCCGTGAGGTCACAGGCATCTCTGTGGTCCTCTCCTCCCTGCCCAGTGGGGCTTGGGTCTGTGGAGTGGATGGTGGACCCTGCAAACCTTCCCCAGAGCCCATGGAATCCCACACACCTAAATATAGTTGGCCAAATAAACTGCATTAGAAAAGGTGCCCAAGCCCAGGTCAAATTGATGGGGTTTACAGTTGACAATATTTAGATATTTTTCCCATAGTTGGGAGCTACTCTCTTCCCTGATCCAGCTTTCTAGTCCTATTTCCAACTATGACACTGTCTTCCCAGATGATAACTTAGGTCACCTGCATATTAGATGTCAGACTCAGGCAAAAACTAGAAAAGTCATGGGCCCCTTGGAATATACCTAAAATAGACCTACTAGCTTTTTCTAAAATGGAGACCCCAAATCTTCATCTGCAATATTCCTGCCTTTAAACTCATGATTGGTCAACAATTTGTTCTGCTTCATATCTTAATGCTTTTCAGCCACTAGGTTCCAGATGCAACCATGATGCCAACCAGACTTCCCTGGACAGACAACCCCACCAATGTGTCCTGGAGCTCCGCTTCCCCAGAGCCCTGCCCCACTAGGGAAAGAGAGAGACAGGCTGGGAGTACGGATCCACCTGTCAACACCCATGTCCAGCGGGGAAGCAATTACAGAAGCCAGACCTCCCACCTTCTGCATCCCACAATGACCCTGGGTCCATACTCCCAGAGGGATAAAGAATAGGGAAGCTATCAGGGGAGGGGATGGGATACGGAGTTCTGGTGGTGGGAATTGTGTGGAGTTGTACCGCTCTTATCCTATGGTCTTGAAAATATTTCCATTTTATAAGTAATAAATAAATAAATAAATAAGATAAAAAGAAAAGCCACCTGAGGACCCAGGTTTGAGCCCCGGCTCCCCACCTGCAGGGGTATGGCGGGCGGGGGAGAGGGGTGACACTTCTCAAGTGAGAAGGCCTGCAGCTGTCTCTCTGTCTTTCTCTCTCTCTCTCTCTCTTCTCTTCCCTCTCAGTTTCTCTCTGTCCTATCAAATAAAAGGTCTTTAAAGAAAGAAACCAATGGCTTTTGGGGGCAGTGAATGTGTTGTGTAGGCACTGAGCCACAGAGGAGACTCAGGTGGCATTTTTTTAATGCATCTAAAATATGATTCCAGAGGCAACAATAGGTTTTGGAAAGAAACCAATGAGCAGGTGTTGTCAGATTGCCGACATCGAATGCCAGCTTCAGTCCCATCCGTGCAAACCCTCTTTACATATGTACATGTGTGTGCATGTGTATGCATACGTGTATGTGCATGTGTGTGTGTGTGTGCATGTGTGCGCATGTGTGTGTGTGTGTGTGTGTATGTGCGTGCATGTGTGTGTATGTGAAACTGAGATCCTAGTGGTAATTCTGGTTGTTTTGCTTCTAAGAACTCTCTGCTTTTAATGATTTTTTTTTCTTTTTCAAGAGACAGAGTGACCACATGGAAGCAGTAGCCAGCTCCTGCTTGTGGCAGTGCTGGGGACTGAACCTACGCTCTCTAGGGCTTTCCACATGCAATTCAAATGCTTCAGCACGTGGAGCTGCCTCCCCGGCCCCAGGAACTCTTTTTAGAGGGACACTTAAGCTGGAAGCAGGACGGCAGTGTCAGAGGTTCACATCGCCACCTTGCTCTGTTGAAAAGGTGAAACTGGTTCCTGTTTGTTTGTTTTTTTCCAAAGAAGGAATTTGAAAGCCTATGGCTTAGTAGGAGGTGGGCTCTTCTCAGCTGCCCCCCAAATTCAGCTCCTGGCTCCCCAGCCCTTCCCCCTGTCTTCCTGGGTGAAAGTGACCCAGGGCCCGCTTTCTGCAAGGCAGAGAGACAGACCTCTTTGAGTCGATACCACGGCCTGCGTTGTGGGTCCAAGCGGCAGTAAAGTTCTTTTCCAGTTTGCAAAAGCTGGTGTGGCCGAGGGTGGTGGCCCTGGGCAGCGGGACCTCGTTTGACTCCAGGCGCTTGAGACAGAATGTGGGGGGGTCAGGTGGCGGTGCATCGGCTAAGCGCACACAGTGCTAAGCGCAAGGACCTGAGTAGGGATCCGGGTTCAAGCCCCCTCCCCATCTGCAGGAGGGAAGCTTCAGTAGCGGTGAAGCAGGTCTGTAGGTGTCTGTCTTTCTCTCTCCGTCTCCATCTCCCCCTCCTCTCTCAGTTCTCTGTCCTAGCCAATAAAACGGAAAAGGTGACCTCCAGGAGGAGTGGATTCATAGTGCCGGCACCGAGTTCCAGTTATAAATCCCTGGGTCTTCACAGACATTCTAGATAGCCTTGGAGTAAGAACCTGTCTACACTTTCTCTCTCTCTCTCTCATATCTCTCTGTCTCTTTCTCTCTCCTCCCTCTCTCCCTCTCTCTCCCTCCCTCTCTCTCCCTTTCTCTCTCTCCTCCCCCTCCCTCTCTCGCTCCCCCTCTCCTCTCTCTCTCCCTTTCTCTCTCCCCCCTCTCTCCTCTCTCCCCCTCTCCTCTCTCTGTCTCTCCTTCTTTCTTCTCTCTCCCTCTCTGTTTCTTTCTCCCTCTCTCTCCCTCTCTCCCCTCTCTCTCCCTTTCTCTCTCTCTTCCTCTTTCCCTCTCTCTCTCTTCCTCTCTCTCCTCTCATCCTCTCTCTCCTCTCTCTCTCTTCCTCTTTCCCTCTCTCTCCCTTTCTCTCTTCCTCTTTCCCTTTCCCTCTCTTCCTCTCTCTCCTCTCTCACCCTCTCTCTCTCTCCTCTCTCTCTCTCTTCCTCTTTCCATCTCTCTCCCCCTCTCTCCTCTCTCCCCCCTCTCTCTCCCTCTCTCCTCTCTCTCTCCATCTCTCTCTCTCTTCCTCTTTCACTCTCTCTCTCCCCCTCTCTCCTCTCTCCCTCTCTCTCTCTCTCCCTCTCTCTTTCTCCTCCTCTTCTTCCTCCTCTTCTGTCACAGGGTTACTGCTGGAGCCCCACGCCTGCACAAAGACTCCACCACTGTCCCACTGTCTGCATTCACTTTTCTTCTTTTTGCTACAGGGTGAGACAGAAAGACAAAGACAGAGACAGACAGACACCTGCA
Source organism: Erinaceus europaeus (assembly GCF_950295315.1). Classification (NCBI taxonomy): domain Eukaryota; kingdom Metazoa; phylum Chordata; class Mammalia; order Eulipotyphla; family Erinaceidae; genus Erinaceus; species Erinaceus europaeus. The sequence goes on from NC_080176.1 coordinate 1,513,893, forward strand.
GTCTTGCTTCACCACTTGTGAACCGTCCCCCTGCAGGTGCAGAGTGGGGCCTCGAACCCGGGTCCTTACACATAGTAATGTGTGCCACTGCCTGGGCCCCTGTGGTTGTGTTTTCTTTTTCTTATGGCTAATGCCACTTTCAGTCCCAGAAACCAGGCTCTTAGCCAAAAAAGGAAAGGAAAGAAAAGACGATGGGAATGAGGAGGCGATTCCCAGAAGCCACTTTGCTGCTCTGTGGTGTGCCCCTGTCCCCATCCCCCATCCCCTGTTTCCTGTCCTGCCCCTGTCCTGTCCCTGTCTCCTGTCCCACATGCCCCTGTCCCTTGTCCCCTGTCCCCTGTCCTGTCCCCCATACCCTGTTCTGTCCCTTGTCCCCCGTTGCCTGTGCCCCGTCCCCTGTCCTGTCCCCATCCCCTACCCCTGTCTTGTCTCCCATTCCCTATACCCTGTCCTGTCCCCATCCCTGTCCTGTCCCCATCCCCTGTCCCCTGTCCTGTCCCCATCCCCTACCCCTGTTCTGTCTCCCATTCCCTATCCCCTGTCCTCTGCCCACCCCTGTCCTGTCCCCATCCCCTGTCCCCTGTCCTGTCCCCACCCCCTGTCTCCTGTCCTCTGCCCACCCCTGTCCTGTCCCCATCCCCTGTCCCCTGTCCTGTCCCCATCCCCTGTCCCCTGTCCTGTCCCCACCCCCTGTCCCCTGTTCTGTCCTGTCCCCACCCCGTCCATTGTCCCCATCCCCTGTCCACTGTCCTGTCCCCACCCCCGTCCCCTGTCTCCTTCTGTAGAGAAGATGCTTCGCTCCAGCTCCACTCTGAACACCACTGGGAGCCGGGCTGTGCCAGGCGCCGCCTGCATGGCACAGAGGGAGGGGAGCAGGGGCTCTCGTGGCCGCGTGGAGGTGTGCAAAGTGGCTGATTAGCCGGATCTTTTTAAAGTTTCATGGGTGTGAGGCAGCCTCCGCTAATGAGAGTTTTAGGGGATTTCTCAAATCCGAAGTGAAGGTGCCCAGAGAGGAACACGACCTTGGGGCTTTCCAGTACATGTTAACTAATATTACAAAGAACTCTGGAGAAGCCTCTCAAGTCAGTTCTGAGGGAGGGAGGGAAGGAGGGAGGTGGGGGGGTGACAGGTGAGGCTCTGGGGACTGACAGAGAGACTTAATGAAGGCTGCTAGAAATAGCTCGCATCCCCGTGCAGAAACCAGGGCGGGCCCCACGGTGAGCTCTGCGTGGCCCCAGCCAAGCGTCCCTGGGGCAGCAGGGCCCCTGTCCCCCCAATCCCGGGACACATCACTGCCAGGCCTTTCAGAGACTCAGGGGTGCAGTGAGGTCTGGGGGCGTCAGCTCCCTGGAGGAGGCGGAGTGGTGGGCAAACTGGCTGTGCCCTGCTGTCCAGCTGCGTCTTTGCTGGTGCTGCCTCCATAGGTAAATGGAGTGTGTGTGGGGTGGGGGGGAGAAGGAGAGGGGGGGGGAAGAAAGGGAGAGAGGGAGAGAGGGGGAAAGCGAGAGAGAGAGGGAGAGAGAGGGGGGGAGAGGGAGAGAGAGAGGGAGAGAAGAAAAAGGGAGATAGGAAAAAGGGAGAGAGGGAGAATGAGAGAGGAAGAGGGAGAGAGGGAGAGAGGGAGAGAGGGAGAAGGAGAAAGGGAGAGAGGGAGAGAGGGGGAGGGAGAAAGGGAGAGAGGAAGAGAGGGGGAAGGGGAGGGGGGAAGGGGGAGGGGGAGGGAGTCTGAGGTCTGAGAGAAGGCAGAACAAGGTCCTCTGTTGTTTATGCCAACACTGCTACCTGGCGACAGGCTGGGACTCTGGATGGGCCCTGCTCACTCACCTCTGAGCAAACCGCTTCAGGCAGGATGAGCATGTGAGCTGGGCAGAGCTTCTCAACTGGCTTGTGTGAAGTCAACAGATTAGTGTGGGCTGGGGGGTGGCACACGTAGCTGAGTGCACGTTGCAATGCTCAAGGACCCGGGGTTCAAACCCCCCTCATGCCGCCCCTTCTGTTCCCCAAGGGCAGGGGAAAGTTTCAGGAGGGCTGCAGGTGTCTCTCTGTCTCTCTCCTCTATCTCCCCCTCCCCTTTCAATATCTAGCTGTCTCTATCACATAAATAAAGATAACAATAATAACAACAATGATAGTAACAACTAGCACGCCCTCAAATCTGGCAGAGGAAACAGGCAGAGCCAGGAGTCCCAGAAGAGACAGAGTCCTCCTTTTCAATTCACCGGGAAAGCAGAAGCATTTGCATCCTGCATTTGGCCCGTAATATATTTGTGCTCCTTTGACTAAGAAAAAAGCGCTGTTTGCCCCCAGATGGAGCCTGCTATCCACTCTTCCAGGCCTCCCGCTGCACCTGTGCCCCGGTTTAAAAGTCCTTTGAAAAGCAGGAAGCCCGAAATGAAAGAAAGGGGGAAGCAGTGAAGACGCCAAGGCATTCTTAGAGTTCTTACTTATTAATAACTCATTGTTTTGAATAATTCATGCCGATCAGATTCAACTAAATGGCCCAGATCCTGAAGGAATTCGAAGCAGTTGGTTGGCTCTCTGGTGCTGCTGCCTCCCAGCTGGGCCTCATCCTGTCATTTGTCCCTCTGGGGGCACCAGCCCACCGCAACCCCAAGCCCTGGGCAACGCAGCCACAGCAAAACCACTGCCCCTGGTCTATGCCACCCGCTGCTTCCTCCAGGCAGGATGACTTGACGGGCAGCCCCTGATGTTTGCCAAAGGAGAGCGGAGGTCAGCGGGGGCGAGAGCCAGGCTCAAGTCCTAACTCAGCGAAGCTCAGGCCTACGCCCTGGGTATCAGCTGTGGCCCACCACTCAGCTGTGCCGATGAAGTGTTCATCTCTGGACCGTCCATGCCTGCTGGATGCAGCCTCACTGAGGCCCACCTCCCCCATGTCTGCAGGGAGACTGGATTCCTCAGGGGCCGCTCTCTCAGCTCCCCTCCCTGCCTCTTTGTGACTCTCTGCCTGCTCCATGGAACACTCCCCCGTGATCACAGAGGCAAGTGAGAGGCTCCACCCTGTGCCCAGCCAGGCCAGAGGATGGGAGCAACCTGGCTTCCAAGGTGGCTCCTTGAACCTGACATTTCGCTGCTGTTCAGCCTAGCAGCGGCCGCTCAGGGTGGGAGGGAGCTCCATTTAACCTTGGGAGATGAGACCACATGCCCCTGTGGACTCTGCATGTGCATTGCAGCAAGCCTCTGAAGACTCACTGAGAGGAGCCACCCCCCCCCCAGAAAGTGATGCATAGGGGTCCACCGACGTGCCCGGCCCCTCCTCGTGGCCACTCCTCCAGCCTCTGGGGGGCCCCAGCCCTTAGTAACGCCACCCCCCAGACCCAGATGAAAGAGCTAATGAGTGCTTGAAAATGCCAGGTTCTTGGCACTGCATGCCAATTTATTAAAAAAAAAAGCTAAATAATAGTCATCAGTGAGAGGGTCACTCAGCTGGGGGGACAGGAATGCATGGTTGGTCTGTCATTCCCATCTCTCGCTTGAATCCTCACATTCTAAGTACAAGCAATTAGCCAGCTCCTGGACCAAGTCTTAATTAATTCAAGGTTCTGTGACCAGAGTCCTGAGATAAAATGCCATCGAAGCAATCCATGGGAGAAATCACTAATCCGTGCAGGCAAAGACACAGCAATCTGCAGAGCTGCCGGCGGACACGCGGCTCTCTGTGGCCTGCTGGGGCCTCCCAGCACTGAACGCGCCCGGTGGGGTTTCTGGACTCTACAGAGAACTCTCTGAGATGAAGCAGGTCTGCGAGATAGCAGGCTTTGCTTTGAATTGTATTTTCAGCACTTAAGGCAGAGAAGGTGTCCACCAAATTCTGGCTAAACTGAGCATAGATGATTTATTTATTGGATAAAGACAGAGATATTGAGATGGGGAGAGGAGGTAGTAAGAGGAGGGAGAGGGAGGTAGAGGGAGAAAGAGAGGGAGAGAGAGAGAGAGAGAGAGAGAGAGAGAGAGAGAGAGGCTACCTGCAACCCTGCTTCACTGTTTGTGAAGTTTTCCTCCTGCTGGTGGAGACCAGGGGCTTGAACTGGTGTCCTTGTACATGGTAACAGTTATGCTCAACCAAGTGTGCCACTGCTCAGCCACTTTCAATTTTTATTCATTTTAATTCTATTTTATTTATTCTATTTATTTATTTTACTCTCCAGGGAATGAACTGAGAATGTGAAGAATGTTCCATCCACTCTCATCAGTCTTCCTGACCCAATATTCTGAACTCTTTATCAAGATATTGGGAGACAGAGAGAGAGAGAGAGAGAAAGTGGGGATATTGGGAGAGAGAGAGAAAGTGGGGATACTGGGAAAGAGAGAGAGAGAAAGTGGGGATATTGGGAGAGAGAGAGAGAGAAAGTGGGGATATTGGGAGAGAGAAAGTGGGGATATTGGGAGAGAGAAAGTGGGGATATTGGGAGAGAGAGAGAGAGAGGGAGGGAGAGAAAGAGAGAGAGAGAAAGTGGAGGAAGAGGCACTGACACTCTATCAGCACCAGCACCCTTGTAGTTCTACTCAGTGATGTCCTAGTCTTCCCATGTCATGACAGGGATTGAACCCAGGACCTTGTGCATGGCAAAGCATGCACTCTGCCTGCTGAGCTGTCCTCTGGCCCCAAGCAGTCTCCTTCCTGTCCTCCTGACATCAGCTCCAATGGTCCACAAGGCCCGTGAAACTCTTGCTGTGAGCTATTATTATTACTCAGCTGGTGCAGGTGTGTGTGTGTGAGTCTGAGCTATTATTATTACTATCACTCAGCTGGTGCAGGTGTGTGTGTGTGTGAGTCTGAGCTATTATTATTACTATCACTCAGCTGGTGCAGGTGTGTGTGTGTGAGTCTGAGCTATTATTATTACTATCACTCAGCTGGTGCAGGTGTGTGTGTGTGTGTGTGAGTCCTTTTTTTGGAGGTCATAGCACCTGTGAGGAGCTGTCACCTGTGGACTGTGAGAGGCTCTCTTTGATTTGCCGTGCAAAATCGTCCTGACAGGACGCCTTGAGAGTTCTGAGTGTGGCAGAAGAATCCTGAGTGCAAACAGCCACGTTCTGCTCGGTGGGCGCAGGGCGGCTGCCCACTCCTGGACTGTGGACATGATCAAACAGGCGTTGTGCTTTGAATCCTTTGCGAGGCATATTGATTGTTATTTTTCAAAATCGCCTAGCTAGTGTGAACGCCAGCCAGCATCGGCAATTAACCAGGACAAACTCAAGGGTCAGCTCTCCCCGGAGCCCTCGCAGATGTCAGAGCACAGCTCTGGGCCATCTCCGCCCAGCCGGTGAGGGGAGGAGCTCTATTTCCCGTCTTCACTGCACACATGGGTGGCTGTGTGCTAGTCCGAGACCTGGGGAATCCTACCCAGGCCTTGTTCTTGCTCGTTCATACACAGATGCCTAGTTAAAAGAAGGAAAGAGGAGAAGAGCAAGAAAGACAAGCAGAAGTGTGGTCCAGGAGGTAGCACAGTGGTTATAGCACTGAACTCTCAAGTGTGAGATCCCGAGTTCAATCCCTGGCAGTACCTGTACCAGAGTGATGTCTAGTCCTCTCTCTCTCTCTCTTTCTCTCTCTCTCTCTCTCTCTCCTTCTGCCTATCTTCTTTATGAACAAATAAATAAAATCTTAAATATAAGTTAAAAAAAGAGAGAGAAGCAGAGAGAGGAAGAAAAAGAGAAGAAAGGAAACCTTCTCAGAGAACAGCAGATAAAGGCACACCAGGAAAAAAGGAATGAGTTGTTTTAAAAATTATTATTCCTTTTAAAATTTTATTTATTTATTATTGGATAAAGACAGAGATAGATTGAGAGGAAAAGGGGTGATAGAGAGAGGAAAGAGACAGAGACAGCTGCAGCCCTGCTTTACCACTCATGAAGATTCCCCTCTGCAGGAGGGGAACTTGGGTCCTTATGCCCTGTAGTGTGTGTGCTTAACCAAGCACGCCACTGCCTGGCCCTGGAACAAGAGTCTTACTGCAAGTAGATAGAGCAGGGACCTCAGCCACAATTCCCCCAAACTAATTGAGGGTGGCAGACACGAGAGAGGAAACTTTTCACGAATCCTTGAAGAAGATGTATTGATGCAACACCCCCCCCCACCACGCCATCACTGACTGTCAGGAAGTCCACATCAAAGTTATGAGAGTCATCATGCACTTGTTACAGGGGTCACTAGCAAACCCACAAACACACACAAGTGCTGGAGAGGGCGTGAAGAAAAGAGAATCCTGGTTCACTATTGAGGAGACTGGAAACTGGTGCTACCACTATGGAAAACAGTATGGAGGCTTCTCCAAAGTACTAAGAGTAGGACTGTCCTCTGATCCAGCAATCCCACTTCTGAATGTTCATCTGAAGGAGGCACCATGGATCTCGCAGAGAGACCTGTGCTCACCTTAGCGTGACCCACAGTAGCCAAGGCAGAGAAGCAGCCTGTGTCTCTGCTGACAGATGGGTAACGGAGAAATAAAGAAACAGGGACACGTGGCACATCACAGGTGACATATTACAGACATGGGCTGAGATATTCTTCAGCTATTCACAAGGTAATATAGTAACTCTTGTCCTTCACAAAACTCGAACCAGTAGGGTACATGAACTGAGTCAGCCATAGGAAGGCAAATATATTCTCACGTTTGTGTGAAAGCCCCAGCATCGCAGAAACAGTGAATGAGTAAATTGGTGGTCATCAGAGGGAGAGTTGGGGGCAAAGGGTTTGGGGGGTGGTAACTAGGCAAAAAGTGTGCAGTTCAGGTCATGAGACAGGCCCTTTGAAGGAATGATGCAAGGTGCAGCACAGTCAGAAAGGCCCCACCGGCCACTTGGGATTTGCTGAGAGAGTGGGCCTTCAGCTCCTACCCTTGCGCACACACACACACGCATAGACAAATGGCCACCATGTGAGGTCACAGGCGTGTTACGGAACTCCATCAAGGTCCTTTGGCAACGTTTGTGGGGTTAGAAAAAAGTCTCAAATACTGAGAACAGCCGTTAACCCAAAACCAACCGTTCCTTGTTCTGCGTAAATATTTCCACCTGTACCCACCCTGTGATAACTATAAAAAGGTGGGATGAAAAATGATTGGGGTTGCAGACTCTCTCCTTGCTTGGAAGGGTGTCAGCATCCAAGCTTAAGCTTGATAATAAAGGCTATTGCATGGGATTCTGGTCTTCTTTGCATGAGAACGAGACTCGAACTTCTGGGCATAACAATGAAGTCACATTGCACATCTACAGCTCACTCAAAACAACATGCCAGCACATCCCAGGGACATGAAGATGCAGAAAGCTCACTGGAATCGGGGAGGGAGGCCTGGAGGGAGCCTTTATCATGTGCACTGAGCATGGACCCAGCCCTTCAGGGGGAGGGGTCCACCTCCATCTTGGACCGGAAGAGACTGTGCTCTGCCTCCCGCCGGAGAGAGGAGGCTCAGCCTAGGAAAGAGTGCCAACCAACCAGCCAAGAACATGGTAGACCATTATGCAGTCACTAGTAAAATTCTCTTTTTTTTTTACATTAAAAAATTTTTGTTTTCTTTTTTTGGATTTTTTTTCTTTATTTATTTCCTCTTGTTGCCCTTGTTGTTTTATTGTTGTAGTTATTATGGATGTTGTTGTTGTTATTGGATAGGACAGAGAGAAATGGAGAGAGGAGGGGGAAGACAGAGAGGGGGAAAGACAGACACCTGCAGACCTGCTTCACCGTCTGTGAAGTGACTCTCCTGCAGGTGGGGAGCCGGGGGCTCGAACCGGGATCCTTACGCCGGTCCCTGCGCTTAGCGCCACGTGCGCCTAACCCGCTGCGCTACCGCCTGACTCCCATTTTACATTTTTTCTTTTTAAAATTATCTTTATTTATTTATTACATAGAGACAGCCAGAAATTGAGAGAGAAGGGGATGATAGAGAGGGAGAGAGACAGACAGACACCTGCAGCCCTGCTTCACCGCTCACAAAGCTTTCTCCCTGCAGGTGGGGACCAGGGGCTTGAAACTGGGTCCTTGCACATTATAACATGACCTGGCCCCCACTAATAAAATTATACTAAATGAAGAAATAAGATCTCTATCCTTCCAACTCTTTGTGCCTGCAGCCCCAGATGCTACACAAGAGTGCTTCTTGATTTTGTCCTAAGGAAGTGTGCATGCGGTTGGCCGAGAGACCTCGTGTTCCAAATTGCTTTCATCTTTGTGTCTGAACACTCCCATTTTTCTGGGGAATAACTGACTGCTCATTTGGTTGAGTTCAACCATCTCAATAAAACCGGGGGGTTGAGGGGTGGCTGTGAGGAGAGATGGCATAATGGTTGCACAAAGAGACTCTCCTGCCTGAGGCTCCAAAGTCTGGGGTCCAGTCCCTCAAACAACCATAAGCCAGAGCTGAGTAGTGCTCTGGTAAAAATAGAATAAAATAAAGCTGGGGGTGAGTGTTGAGGAGGAGAATAAAAGAACCTCTCAACTTAGGGGGACGGCTAGTCTGGAGGTTAGAGAGACTTTGATCTCCAACCTGCCCAGCTGTCTGAGCAAGCAAGGTAGGTTCCTCAGTTCCTAGAGGTCACTGCAGCAAAGACAAAGTCAAGGTCAAAGACGAGACAGGCAGAAGCGCCCTGGCCTGACTGGGATGTGAGGAGAGACGCTCCCTAAATGCCGGGACACGGATGGCGACTGGAGCTGAAGGCTAACTGCCGGCAGTCCAGCAGTTGTGAGCACTTCTCCAAGCGTCAGAGCTGCCGGCAGCGGGTGGCTGCTTCAAGAACCCAGATTTCTCTCATCTCTGCTTCACCGACACATCCTCACCACAGATGGATGGCTGGGAGATTTCTGGACACCTGTCCCCCCCACCCCTGCCCACAGTGGATAAATCAGCCTTCGCAGGGATAACACCGCACCCCCGTGAAGGTTCCCAACAAGGCAGACTGCTTGTTTTTCGCTTTGCTTTACTGGCACATACCCCAGCTCCTGTTGGCACTGGTTTATTTTGAGCTCAGTCCATCAACAATTCAGGAGAATTAATAATGTATTTATATCACATGCTAGTAGTAGCGTAAAATTATCTATGAATGTTTAATAAATATTCGGTGATGCTTTTGGAACACATGTTGTAGATGATGAATAAATAACAATGGCCGCCTGATGGAATAGCTACCCTCTGCTGGGTTATTGTTATGTTGTGAGTGCCTGGGAAGCTGTTGCTAGCAGAGTGAATAGAGTCATCAGAGTTATAGATAGGTTCATGATGGAACGTGCAACGCTGAAGACGGGACAGAGACACTGGGAGCCGGTGATCAATCGTAGCCTGTCAGACGACAGTCATACTTAGCCATTTGCAGACGGACCAGATGGGCAGTCCCCCTAATGGACGCCACCTCCTCAGACACCGGATCCGGTTAGCTGGTGCATTCTGTGGCCTTCTCGTGGATTCTGTGAGCGAGTGGTGACACAGGAGCACGGTCTCTTCAGACTGTGTCCTGGTCTGATGGAAATGTTCACCAGAGGCAACACTCTTGCTGCAGAGAAAGTTCTGCTTAGGTGGCGCTAAGCGCAAGGACCAGCGCAAGGATCCCAGTTCGAGCCCCCGGCTCCCCACCTGCAGGGGAGTTGCTTCACAGGCGGTGAAGCAGGTCTGCAGGTGTCTGTCTTTCTCTCCCCCTCTCTGTCTTCCCCTCCTCTCTCCATTTCTCTCTGTGCTGTCCAACAACAATGACATCAATAATAACTACAACAACAAAACAACAAGGGCAACAAAAGGAATAAATAAAAATAAATAAATAAATATTTTTTTAAAAAAAGAAAGTTCTGCTTAGATGGGAACGAGAGGTGTAAGGGAGCCAGGGCATCCAGCCTGAGCTCCACAGTTGAGTAGTTAAGTGTTTTCAAAGTCAAGGATTTTTTTTTCACCACTAAAAAACAAAAAACAAAAACAAAACAAAACAAAAAAAAACTTGAGGAGGGGCCAGCTCACTAGGCTAAGTGCACGTGGCACAAAGCACAAGGACTCGTGTAAGGATCCCAATTCAAGCCCCCGGCTCCCCACCTGCAGGGGAGTCGCTTCACAGGCGGTGAAGCAGGTCTGCAGGTGTCTGTCTTTCTCTCCCCCTCTGTCTTCCCCTCCTCTCTCCATTTCTTTCTGTCCTATCCAACAACGATGACATCATCAACAATAATAATAACTACAACAAGGGCAACAAAAGGGAAAATAAATAATAATAATTTAAAAAGAATGATGTTGAACTCTTTCCTGCACACAGTGTTCACAATTGCACTCCAAAGTAGACTAAGAGAGGTTAAATTTAACTGAAGTCAGTTCTGAAACTGTAAAAGTCTTAGAAGACAAGGGAGAGGAAAGTCTTATGACAGAATTTGGCAATGATCTCTTGAGGGAGGTATAAAAACTCAGGCAGCCATAATACATAGAATCTCACCATTTCATCAACATAGGAACTAAAGTTTCTAAAGTTTCAGAGGCCACTAGGACTTATGCAGAGTACCCCACAGAACACTTGCAAATCTTACATTGAAGATGGAGCTAATACCTAGAACATGTTAAGAGTCCCTACACCTCAGAGAGAGTGTCATAAAACTTTTGTTGTAAAGGGCAAAGGACTTGGAGCAACATTCCTCCAGGAAAGACACATTTGGGTGAGAAACACACAAACAACTGTCTGATATCATTAATGATTAGAGAAATACACATCAGAATCGCAACGAGAGAACACTTCACACCATGAAAAGGATGGTTACTACTAAGGAAAAGACCACAGAGGATCTGAGTGGTGGTGCATCGGGTTGAGCACACGTTACAACACACATGGACCCTGGTTCGAGACCCTGGCCCCCACCTGCAGGGGAAAAGCTTTACGAGTGGTGAAGCAGTGTTGCAGGTGTCTCTCTCTGTCTCTCTCCTCATCTGCCTCTTCTTTCCCTCTTGGTGAGTGTGTGCAGTGGTGCGGACACTGTGGGGAAGTCTGACAATCCTGTGAAAACTTGAGCACAGGCATTGTATTTCTGAGTACACATGAAAATAACGGAAAGCAGGCCCACGGAAATAGCTCACTTGGATAGTCCTGTGTGCAGCCCACCTCAAGCTTGGCCTCCCACTGCACTGAAAGAACGTTCAAGGCCCTAAGAGATATCTGCACCTCACACCCATAGTAGCATGACTTCTATTCACCAACAAGATGAAAGCCACCAGACGTCCACCATAGTAGCATGACTTCTTTTTTTTTAATTTCTTTATTGGGGAATTAATGTTTTACATTCAACAGTAAATACAATAGTTTGCACATGCATAACATTCCCCAGTTTCACATATAACAATACAACCCCCACTAGGTCCTCTATCATCCTTCATAGACATTCTCCCCACCCATCCACCCCAGAGTCTTTCACTTTGGTGTGATATGCCAAATCCATTTCAGCAGGGGAGACAGCATCATGGTGATACAAACAGACTCTCTTGCCGGAGGCTCCTAAGTCCCAGGTTCAATCCCCCGCACCAGCATAAGCCTGAGCTGAGCAGTGCTCTGGTCTCTCTCTCTCTTTCTCGCTCTCTCTCTCTCCATCTCTCTCAAAAATAAAATTAATAAAAAATTAAAACACACACACAAAAAAAACCCCTGAAAGTAGCATGACTTCTATTCACCAACAAGATGAAAGCCACCAGACGCCCGCCATAGTAGCATGACTTCTATTCACCAACAAGATGAAAGCCGCCAGACGCCCGCCATAGTAGCATGACTTCTATTCACCAACAAGATGAAAGCCGCCAGACGTCTGCCATAGTAGCATGACTTCTATTTACCAACAAGATGAAAGCCGCCAGACGCCCGCCGATGCAGGAAGAGATCAGCAAAACGTGAAGCCTGTGTGAACTGTCGATGTGGTGGGAACGGAATGAGATTCCGGAGGTGCTATGACAGGGGTGAGCCTTGAAGACATGAGGGTGTCTAGGGAAACTGAGCTATAGGAGGACAAGCAATCTGATTCTACTTTCAGGATCCTCACAACAGTCTGATGCACTGAGACAGGCAGAATGCGGAGTAGTGCTTATCTGGGGCTGGGGCCAGGAGAGGGCCAGGGGCTACTGTTTAACGGATGTGAGGTTTCATTTTGCTGTGGTGAAACTCCGGAGAGTGGATACTGGTGGTGGCTGCACAGCTGCCAGTGAACTTAAGCTGTTGAACTGCATCCTACAAGGGGCTCAAGGGTAACTGCAATTATTTTATTTTTTAATTTAAAAAATTTTTTCTTTATAAGAAGGAAACATTGACAAAACCATAGGATAAGAGCGGTACAACTCCACACAATTCCCACCACCAGAACTCTGTATCCCATCCCCTCCCCTGATAGCTTTCCCATTCTCTATCCCTCTGGGAGGATGGACCCAGGGTCATTGTGGGATGCAGAAGGTGGAAGGTCTGGCTTCTGTAACTACTTCCCCGCTGAACATGGGCCTTGATAGGTCGATCCATACTCCCAGCCTGTCTCTCTCTCTGGAATGAGAAAGAATAGCACATAAAGCGCAGAAGAGATTTACAGAAGGTCCCATGGAAAAGAAAGAAGCAACAGGAGCTCCCAACATGCTAGGTAAAGGAAAGTCTCCAAGAGGACAGAGACTAGAGCAGCACAAAGAGCAGGTGTTCCGAGACCTCCAGCACCTGTGGGCAGCGTTCTGAGCCCGTCTGACTTTCCGATGGGAAAATAACTCCCAGCCTGAGGAATTCCAACAGTGATTCTTGCCCTTCAAGTTTCCAGCCACCAGTCACTGCTTAGGGCCTGTCACCACCAGTTGCCCCCCCCCCCCCCCTTTCTATTGCCACCAGGGTCATCACTGGTGCGCCACTCCCAGCAGCCACCCTTCTCTTTTTCTTCCTGTATTTGCTAGGACAGAGAGAAACTGAGAGTGGAAAGGGGGACACAGGGGGGAGAGAAAGAGACCTGCAGCCCCGTTTCACTATTTGTGAAGCTCCCCCCTTCCTCCCACAGGTGGGGACCTGGGGCTTGAACCCAGAACCTCGAGCCTAGAAACATGTGCACGCGACTTCTGCAGCTTTCTGTTAGCGGTGAGCATCTGTTCTCCATTCTTAGGAAGGGAGAGGACAGCTAAGAACAAGACCTTTATTTTCTCTTAGATGTTGTTTCTGGGATGATTTAACATCTTGGATCTGAAGCTCTTCTGGAGTTCAGCGGAGCTCTGCGATGACTAAAACACTCAGCATCCGACTGATACGCCAAAAATAAAATGGAAGCCCATCTGCATAACAAAGGCGGGGAGAAAGCTGACTGCGTGGCTGGATCTTAGCTTTTCACAAGCATAGAGCCTGCCAGAGTGAACACAAGATGGTGAGTGGCACCACTGAAGGGATGCGCCTGCTTTGGGGGGTGGGTGAAGGGGTGCGTTCAGGTGCAAACACCGTGAGAGTGAGGGTACCTGTCTGCTGGAGGAGGGGTGCGAAAAGGGCTTCAGTGATTGTGGTGGTCTTGGAGAGCTCATTGGACCATACTGCCCACGGACACTGTTCTACTCACCCCTTTGAATCTAAAATGAAGTCACACCAGTGCATGAGTGACCACACTCCTGCCAGCTCATGCAGCCCAGTGCTGAGTGTCCCCTGCCACTGGGACCAGGAGCTAAGAACTCAGAGAGTGATGGGGAGATTCCAGAATCTGGGGGATGACTCAGGGAACATGAATCGAGTCTGATGCTTATTAAGCATACCGTCAATGTTAAGATTATTTTAATTATTCCATGAATATTACAATTTGGTACAGAGAGGACTGCTTTGGTTCCATAGAGATAATGTGGCAGTCG
>NC_080176.1:1529158-1534158 GCF_950295315.1 Erinaceus europaeus
CCTGGCACCCCAAGGTTCTGTGGAAGTTTAGAAGATGCTATGCAGATCGATACATAAACAGAGCAAATATCACCTCTTCCAGGAAGGGTTCCTATATATTTTTTTCCTCCCTTCCAACAGGGTGCCTTCCTCAGAAGTCTCTGCTCCCCGTTTTGTTTGGACCTCTCTTCTAGCACACGGACTTAGCTCCTTTGCAACAGGTGATGGGCTCCTGGGGTTGGCAGTTAGCTGGGCAGCCTGCAGGCAGTTACATCCATGTGAGAAGGTCAGATGTGCCGAGGACTCCTCACAGGATGCCGGCTGGGATGCTGAGCATCTGGAGGTCAGAAGAGGAGGACCTGGAGTGGAAGAGGAAGCTATTGCCCTGCACCCAGCACCTGTGACCAAGCCAGGAAGCTCAGCCCCGAGATGGCCCCTGACATCTGCATCTCCCCTGAAACGCACACCCTGGAGGTGTGGCGGGCCAGCAAGCTGGAGGTGCTGTAGCCTGCAGCTCAGGGAGTCTGCAGGTAGAGCTGGTGGGCCTGGGACACCTCCCCACAGCCTCCCCAGGCCCCTCCACGCTCCCCGCCTCTCCCTCCTGGCTAATAGGCTGCCAGGTGTTATGTCATGGGGCTGTCACTCTCTTCCTGTCTCATGGTCATATTTTTATCTGTTTATTTTGGATAGAGATAGAAATTGAAAGAGGAGGGGGGGACAGGAAAGGAGGGTGCAGCCCTGCTTCACCACTCATGAGATAAACCCCTGACCGCCATCCCCTGGCAGCTGGGGTTTGGAGGGCTGAACTCGGGTCCTTGTGCAATTTTCTGTGTGCCCTCAACTGGGTGCACCACTGCCTGCCTCCCAAATGTTTTGTTTTTTTCCCTTTTTAATGCTGTCATCTTTCCACTCCCGTGTAGCGATTCTGATAGGATCTGATAGATTCAAGGAGAACAGAGAAGCTGAGTCAGAGCCCAGCCATGTGCATTCTGGGGCCTCTTCTGGCTTGCTGAGTGGCCGGGGGTCCCAGCACCTGCACCCTCTTACAAGCCAGGTGTGCCCTCCACCCCCTGAGCCTCTGCAGTGGTTGCACCCAGCAGATAAATATTAATCTCTGCATCTAAGAGCCAAGGAGATGGAGATCAAACATAGGTGCGGGGGCTTGGCGGTGGGATACCAGACTGAGAGCACACATCATTTCATAAGGACCTGGGTTCAAGCACCACCCCTGCCTCCCACCTGCAGGGAGGAGGTTTCATGAGTGGTGAAGCAGGGCTGCAGGTGTCTGTCTTTCTCTCTCCATCTCTATCTCCTCTGCTCCTCTCAATTTCTCTCTGTCCTATCAAAAGAAAATAAAAAGGGGGGGGTAGGATAGCATAATGGTTATGCAAAGAGACTTTCCTGCCTGAGGATCCAAGGTCCTAGGTTCAATCCCCTACACCACCATCAGCCAGAGCTGTGTAGGGCTCTGGAAAAAATAAAATAAAATAAAATGGGAGTCGGGGGGTAGTGCAGCGGGTTAAACACACATGGCACAAAGTACAAGGACTGGCATAAGGAACCCGGTTCAAGCCCCCAGCTCCCCACCTGCAGGGGAGTCACTCCCCAGGTGGTGAAGCAGGTCTGCAGGTGTCTGTCTTTGTCTCCCCCTCTCTGTCTCCCCTCCTCTCTCCATTTCTCTCTGTCCTATCCAACAACGATGACATCAATAACAACAGTGAAAACTAACAAGGGCAACAAAAAGGATAATAAATAAATAAACAGAAATAAAAAATAAATGACACAGATTAAAAAATAATAAAATAAAATAATTAAAAGGGGGTGGGGTGGCCACCAGGAGCAGTGGATTTGCCACACAGTCGCTGAGCCTCGGCAGCAGCACTGGTGGCAACAGATAAATGACTAGTAGGTGTGTCTTGTCTGTGGTGCAGGAAGACAGGAATGGAGGACAGACACCTGCCCTCTGCCATCCAGGGCTCCATCCTGGCTCCCAAAGTGCTCTCTCCAGCGTCTCTGTTCACCCAGGGCTGAGTCTACCTGGGACTGGTGGCCAGGACGGGGACAGACAGCAGGACCTCTGGGGAACAGGGGACGCTGATGCCTGCGTGGCCAAGTCTGAGCATAATCCAGGAACCTGAGTTCTGACTCAGGGCCAGCAAAGGGCCGGAGGGAGGTTGCTCTGTCCCAGACAAACAGTTGTGTCCACTGACACCGGGCGGCTGACTCCAGGGCGGGTGATGGAGGTGCCGGTGTGAGGGGAGGCCCAGAGTTAGACGCCCAGCGGGACTCCCACTTGGTCTGACGAGGGGCCATCTCTAGGGTCCCCACTCTTCTTGCCTGCCTCTGTTAAAGCCCAGCTGTGGGCAGAGGCCACCTCACTTATGTGCCCGGGACCTTTTGTTTCTCCAAAGTGACTGAAGATGCAGGTGAACTCACTCTACTCACAGGCTTCTTTTTTATTTTATTTTATTTTATTATTTATGAGAAAGATAGGAGAGAGAGAGAGAGAGAGAGAGAGAAAGAATCAGACATCACTCTGGTACATGTGTGCTGGGGATTGAATTCAGGACCTCATGCTTGAGAGTCTTATGCCTTAGCCACTGAACCACCTCCAGGACCACTTCTTTTTTATTTCACATCATCATCATCATCATCATCATCATCATCATCATCATCATCATCATCATCATCATATTTATGCCAGAGCACTACTCAGCTCTGGTTATGGTGGTGTGGGGGATTGAACCTGGGACTTCAGAGGCTTAGGCATGAGTTTCTTTGTTTAACCATCTTTATTTTATTTTTCTTTATGGGGATTAGAAGGTGAGAGTTCTGGCTTTTGTAACTGCTTATCCACTGAATATGGGTGTTGGCAGGTGGATCCACACCCCCAGCCAGTGTCTGTCTGTCCCTAGTGGGGCAGGGCTCTGGGGAGGGGAGGCTCCAGGACACACTGGGTGAGGGCGTCTGCCCAGGGAGGTCAGGATGCAATCATAGTAGCATCTGCAACTTGGTGGCTTTTTTCTTAATTATCTGTATTTACTTGTTGGATAGAGACAGGTATAAATTAAGAAGGGAGGTGAAAGAGAGAGAGAGAGAGAGAGAGAGAGAGAGAGCTGCAGACTTGCTTCACCATTTGCAAAGCTGTCACACTTGCAGGTGGGGATAGGGCTTGAACCTGGGTCCTTGTACATTCTAACATGTCACTCCATCACCACCACCTGGTCCCCACCATCTTTTTTGTTAATTATTTTAAAATTTTATTTAAGAAAGGAGACATTAACAAAACTGTAGGGGAGTCGGGCTGTAGCGCAGCGGGTTAAGCGCAGGTGGCGCAAAGCGCAAAGACCGGCATAAGAATCCTGGTTCGAGCCCCCGGCTCCCCACCTGCAGGGGAGTCGCTTCACAGGCGGTGAAGCAGGTCTGCAGGTGTCTATCTTTCTCTCCTCCTCTCTGTCTTCCCCTCCTCTCTCCATTTCTCTCTGTCCTATCCAACAACGATGACAACTACAACAATAAAACAACAAGGGCAACAAAGGGGAATAAATAAAATAAAATATTAAAAAAAAACACAAAACTGTAGGATAGGAGGGGTACAACTCCACACAATTCCCGCCACCCGATCTCCATATCCCACCCCCTCCCCTGATAGCTTTCCCATTCCCCATCCTTCTGGGAGCATGGACCCAGGGTCATTGTGGGTTGCAGAAGGTGGAAGGTCTGGCTTCTGCAATTGCTTCTCTGATGAACAGGGGCGTTGACTGTTCGATCCATACTCCCAGTCTGCCTCTCTCTTTCCCTAGTGGGGTGGGTCTCTGGGGAAGCAGAGCTCTGGGACACATTGGTGGGGTCTTCAGTCCAGGAAAGCCTGGTTGGCATCATGATGGCATCTGGAACCTGGTGGCTGATTTTTTTAAAGAGTCATTTTTATGAGAAAGGAAGGTGGGATTGGGAGGAGAACAGAGAGACCAGAGAGCATTCGCTGCTCAACCCTGGGCATCTGGTGTTGCTGGATATTGAACTTAGGGCCCTGGGCATCACAGACTCGCTTGAATGTTTCAGGAAGAGTGGGCCAGATGCCCAACTCCAGGCACCTGCCCCTGCTTGCCTGGGGCCTCTCCTTAGTCACCCGTGTCTGCAGAGGGAGTCCCAGCAGGCCATCTGGGAGGCCTAGGGGGTGGCACAGCACCAGGCATGCCTGCAGCATTGTTGGGTTACCAGTACTCCGCTCCTACCATCCCAGACAGGCATGACTGAACCACTGGTGCTGGGGGCTCCACACAGAGTCCATCCTCTCTGCCCTAGAGCCCAAAGGGTAGAGGCCAGCACCTCCATACTCTGCACCCAGCCGTCACCCCAAGGAATCACGCGGCTGAGCTGAGCTTCCTGCTGAGTCAAAAGGGACTGGTGTGGAGTAGCATAAGAGCCAGCCTTGCAGTGCCCAGCAGCTGGGGAAAGGCAGGTTCAGAGTCTGTGTCCTTTTTGCTGCAGAGTTTTACAGCTGGTGGCAATTTAGAAGGGCACTCGACTCGCTCCATCAAAGGTCAGCTGATGTCAGATGATTGCTAGACAGAGGCCATGAGAGAACTATGTCACCCATCTCTTTCTCCCTCCCTACCTCTCTCTCCTCTCTGCCTCTCTCCTCTCTCTCTCCCTCTGTGTGTGTGTGTGTGTGTGTGTGTGTGTGTGTGTGTGTGTGTGTTTCTGTCTCTCTTTCTTTTTGCCACCAGAATTATCACTCAGGCTTGGTGCCAGCACAATGAATCCACCTCTCCTGGCGGCCATTTTCTTCTCCTTCTCCTTCTCCTTCTCCTTCTCCTTCTCCTTCTCCTTCTCCTTCTCCTTCTCCTTCTCCTTCTCCTTCTCCTCCTCCTCCTTCTTCTTCTCATCCTCCTCCTCCTTCTTCTTCTTCTCCTCTTCCTCCTCCTTCTTCTCATCCTCCTCCTCCTCCTCTTCCTTCTTCTCCTCCTCCTTCTTCTCCTCCTTCTCCTTCTCCTTCTTCTTTCTTCATTTTTACTTCC
>NC_080176.1:1539158-1541658 GCF_950295315.1 Erinaceus europaeus
GCGGGCTGCCTCACCTGTCACTCCCGTGCAGTGATGACAGTCACAGCTGGTTTCTATGCCGGCCGAACACAGGCTTTGCTACCAGCAAAATCCACAACAACTGTGCTGGTTTAAAACAAGGAATTTTTAAAAAAAATAATAAATTGTCATTAAGGGGTTTAAAACAAAAAAACAAAAACAAACACTCCAAGTCTTGGAGACAGCTCGGCAGCAGAGCACAGGCCCTGCGGGTATGAGATTCCAGGTTTGACCTCCCTTGGCATGGCACAGGCCAGAGCTGAGTGGTGTGCTGGGCTTTGGTCTCTTTCTCTTTCTCTCTCTCGCCCCCCATAACATCACTTTTTTCCAGGGCACTGAATAAGATGATAGATGAATCAAACTGCATCTTTATTGTATCCTGAGCAGCACTCAGGTAGAAATCAAGCCCATCCTTAAGAATGACTTCTCCTTAGTGTCATGTCCTCAGACACTGGAGACATGGTCATCTCAAGCTGAGACTAGAGGAAGGGTCTTTTGAAGGGCCTGGAGCCCCAGGCTCTGGTGTAACTTGAGTTTGCTGAGAGCAAGCCCGTCCAGCATTTGAGAGTGTGAGTGAGCAGACATTGGACGGTGAGTGACCCAGCCATTCCTCACCTGGGGATTTGTCCAGGGGAGATGGCTGAGAGTGTTGTTGTCTGTACACACACAGCCACTTCCATGCTGTTGTCCATCAGGACACTGAACCTCTGAGTGGGTGGACAGCATGTGCGGCCTCGGAGGATATGGGGTCTCCATCACCATCGGCTGGGATGTTCTGGCTTCCATAAACCCTGTGTATTTAAATATATATATAGGGAGTCAGGCGGTAGCACAGTGGGTTAAGCTCACATGGCACAAATAGGCTTAAGGATCCTGGTTCAAGCCCCCGGCTCCCCACCTGCAGGGGAGTCGCTTCACAGATGGTGAAGCAGGTCTGCAGATGTCTGTCTTTCTCTCCCCCTCTCTGTCTTCTCCTCCTCTCTCCATTTCTCTCTATCCTATCCAACAATGACAACAATAATAACTACAACAGCAATAAAAACAGCAAGGGCAACAAAAGGGAAAATAAATAAATAATTTTAATAAAAAAATATACACACACACACACATGAGAAACAGCTGACTGGAGTATCAATCAGCTCTGGCATATGGAGGTGCTGGGATTGAACTTGGGACCTTTGGGGCCTCGGGGGTGCAAGTCCTGTCCACTAATGCTGGGCTATCTCCTTGACCCTTACTGGGACCGTTTTCTTTCTTTAATTCTTTTTATTATTATCTTTATTAATTGGCTAGAGACAGTTAGAAATTGAGAGGGGAGGGGGAGACCAAGAGGGAGAGAGACAAAGAGACACCTGCAGTCCTGCTTCACCACTTGCAAAGCTTTCCTTCTGCAGGTGGGGACTAGGGTCTTGAACCCGGGTCCTTATGCATTGTAACATGTGCGCTCAGCCAGATGCGCCACCATCTGGCCTCTCAACAATATATTTCTATTCTTTGTTTATCCTTATGTTGGGGTGTAATTCTTTTTCTTTTATTGGTGATTTAATACTGATTAACAAAATTGTAAGATAACAGGGGTACAATTCCACACAGTTCCCAGCACCAGAGTTCTGTGTCCCATCCCCTCCATTGGAAACTTCCCTGTTCTTTATCCCTCTGGAAGTGTGGGACAAAGATCTCTATGGGGAGCAGAGGTGGGAGTTCTGGCTTCTGTCATTGTTTCTCCGCTGGACATGGCTGTTGGCAGGTGGATCCATCCACCCAGCCTGTCTCTCTCTTTCCCTCCTCGGGCAGGGCTCCAGGGAGGGGAGATTCTGGGACACATGGGTGAGGTTAGGATGGTGTCATATTTTCAAGACCTCCGTCACAGCAGAGTGAGGACTGTCCCCCCAACTATGAGCCTTCCCAGATGCTCCAGGCCACTCCCTTCCTCTTTTATTTCCTTTGATGACTCTTGAGGCTCCTCACCTGTGTTTTTCCATTTTTCTTGGGCTGGGCTGGGAGTGTGGGTGGAGAAATGCAAATAAAATCAGTGAGTGCAGATTCCCAGCCAACTTCAGGTACTTAATTCCCACCCTCCCCCCATCGCCACTGCAGCACAAGGCCCCATTTTTAAATGTGTGATGACATATGGCTGTTCATTATTTATACATCCTGTAGCAGACCATAAATTTTACTTTGGACATATACCGAGGTGCTGAAACCATTTGGGTCGTCAACACATAAATCACAGTTACAGTTATTAGTCCAAATGTAACACCACCCGGGTTCTAGATCCAAACCTTTAAAAATCCCTGGTAATGGATGCCGGCCACATAACTTACG
Organism: Erinaceus europaeus; assembly: GCF_950295315.1. Taxonomy (NCBI): domain Eukaryota; kingdom Metazoa; phylum Chordata; class Mammalia; order Eulipotyphla; family Erinaceidae; genus Erinaceus; species Erinaceus europaeus. Next base: position 1,541,502 of record NC_080176.1, read on the forward strand.
TCCGATTTCATTACAGGTCCTCATTATTATTTATGTCTCTGGGGCTCTGTGCTCCTGGCTCTTGCCGCTCCGTCCAGAGTAAATAATTTTGAGGCACGGGGTGGAGAGAGGGTGTGGACAGGTGTGTGTGTGTGTGTGTGTGTGTGTGTGTGTGTGT
>NC_080176.1:1546658-1566658 GCF_950295315.1 Erinaceus europaeus
TTTTCAACTTCTGCCAGGCATCTCTTGAGTCAACAACGATAATAATCAAGCAGGTGATCTTATCCAGAGATTTCTGCCATAAGGATCCATCCACAGAACACAAAAACACTAATTGTGAAAGCTAGTCACCCACCTCCGCTCAGCTCAGCTCTATTTACAACAGCCCAAGTCCCCAGGACAGGTGAGTGCATAAGGAAGATTGTCACAATACAGAAGATTACTTAGCTCTAAGAAGAGATGGGATCTCCCTGTTGTTATCAGGTGGGTGGAGCTGGAGGGCATCCTGCAAAGTGTAATAGGTCAGGGAAATAAAGGCAAAGGCAGGATGAGTTCACTCATGCCAAAGGCCTGGGAACAAAAACAAGAAAGAGACCGACCCAGTGAATGACGGATAGACTCTGGCAAATGTTGAGACAGTCTGGGGATGGGGGAAGAGGGGGGTGTCTGGTGTGGGTAGGGGGTTCAGTGCCCTGCAGAGGTGGGGGGAGCTACTTCAGAAGCCGGTGAGTAGTGTTGGTGTTGACTCATTTGGGCTGTGTGGGGATGTGTCCTAGAGACAACAGGCTTGTGAAACAACTTTTCATCAATATCTTTTTAAATAGCATATTTATGGGAATCAGGCGGTAGCGCAGCAGGTTGAGCACACATGGCGCAAAGCACAAGGACCGGCATAAGGATCCCGGTTTGAGCCCCCGGCTCCCCACCTGCAGGGGAGTCGCTTCACAGGCGGTGAAGCAGGTCTGCAGGTGTCTGTCTTTCTCTCCCCTCTCTGTCTTCCCCTCCTCTCTTCATTTCTCTCTGTCCTATCTAACAAAGATGACATCAATAACAATAGCAATAATAGCTACAACAATAATGAAAAAAAACAAGGGCAACAAAAGGGAAAATAAATATTTAAAAATAGCATTTTTGTCTCAAATTTTTTTGGGGGGTAGAGGAGAGGCTGGGTGGTGGCATACCCGGTAGGGTACACATATTACAGTGTGTGAGGACTCAGATTCAAGCTCTCAGTTCCAGCTTGCAGAGAGAAAGCTTCACAAGTCCTCAAGCAGGGCTCCAGGTCTCTCTTTCTCCCTTTTTTTAAAAAATATTTTTATTTACTTATTATTGGACAGAGACAAAGGAAAACTGAGAGGGAAGAGGGGGATAGGCGGGAAAGAGACAGCAAGAGACCTGCAGCCCTGTCTCACCACTCATGCAGCTTCCCCTCTGCAGGTGGGGACTGGGGGCTTGGACCTGGGTCCTTACACACTGTGATGTGAGCAAGGCCCTTTTGCTCTCCCTTTCTGTCTCCCTCTCCCCTCTCTACTTCTCTCTGTTTCTATCCAATAAATAAATAAATAGAATAGAACATTTTTTAATTTTTTAATTTTAATTTTTATTTTTATTTTCCTCCTCCAGGGTTATTGCTGGGCTCGGTGCCTGCACCATGAATCCACCGCTCCTGGAGGCTATTTTTTTCCCCCTTTTGTTGCCCTTGTTGTAGCTTCGTTGTGGCTATTATTATTGCCCTTGTTGACGCAATTCGTTGTTGGATAGGACAGAGAGAAATGGAGAGAGGAGGGGAAGACAGAGAGGGGGAGAGAAAGACAGACACCTGCAGACCTGCTTCACCGCCTGTGAAGCGACTCCCCTGCAGGTGGGGAGCCAGGGGCTCAAACCCGGATCCTTATGCCGGTTCCTGCGTTTTGCGCCACATGCGCTCAACCCACTGCGCCACCGCCCGACCCCCAGAACATTTTTAAAAATTAAAAACCAGGATCTGATCCCTGCAGGTGCTGAAGGACTACTCTGAACTCAAGTAACAACAGTGGTCTGTCCGCTCTGAATGGGGAGATATTTGCACCCAAGGATAAAGACCCAGCCCGTCACTGTCATTCAGATCAGGTGTCCAAACCTTGACCTGCTACTCCAGTCTGTAGAGGCTGCAGAGGAAGATGCACAGGGCCAGAGGTTTTGAGGCATTGACACCAGCTACGTTCCCCACCCGACTCCCTTTGGAGGGATGAACTGGGTTTGAAGTTCAGAGGAGAGCTGATAGGGTCTCTGTACGCAACCCCAGGCGTTACCACGACTAGGAGTACTCCTGCTTCTCTGCCCCTAGTCATGCTTGTTTTCCTTTGAAGAATAATTAAGATTTAATGGCATATTTTTGCAGTTTTTTTTTTTTTGTCTGCATGCTTCCTGATTGCCCACTGTGCGGAATGTCCGCGTTTCATCCCGGCCATTACCACATCGTGGTCTAATTGCCGGATCTGGTGACTGGCTTCTGGAGGTCCCCAGAGGGCAGAGGCTTTGCTTTTGAAGCTCTTGTTTCCTGTCAGCCTTTCTGGTTTAATGGCTGTTATCAGGGAGCCGGCCCGCTGTGGGCAGGTCCTTTCCTCCTTGTGGGATACAAGCTCTTAGGTAAACAAGTCCATGCTTTTCTTTCCTTCTTTCCTTCCTTCCTTCCTTCCTTCCTTCCTTCCTTCCTTCCTTCCTTCCTTCCTTTTTTATCAGTGATTTAATTGTGATTGACAAGACTGTAGGATAACCGGGCCATAATTCCACACAGTCCCCACCCACCAGAGTTCCCTGTTCCATCCCCTCCACTGGACACTTCCCTGTTCTTTATCCCTCTGGGAGTGGGGGCCAAAGATCTTTATGGGGAGCAGAAGGTGGGGGTCTGGCTTCTGTCATTGCTTCTCCGCTGGACATGGGTGTTGACAGGTGGATCCATGTCCCCAGCCTGTGTCTGTCTGTCCCTAGTGGGGCAGGGCTCTGGGGAGGGGAGGCTCCAGGACACACGGGTGAGGGCGTCTGCCCGGGGAGGGCAGGATGGCGTCATGGCAGCATCTGCAACTTGGTGGTTGAAAGGCAGTAAGATGAGAAGCAGGAGAAACTGTTTAATAATCAGGAACCTGAAGGTAAGAATAGAGCAAATGGGACTAAGGGTCTGTGTGTGTGAAGAAGCTAGGACGTCCATTTTGGTCTGTTCCAAGGGGCCCGTGACAGTACTGGTTTTTGTCTGAGCTTATTCTCTTCCACTTACTCAGGTGGCCCAGATAGTTGAAGCACAGGAGAGAGCTTATCGGGAGTGTAGGGAAATGTTCCTGATGGGATCTCCGTGAGCAGAGGTCATGGAGGCTCAGAGCCCCTGAGGTCTCCCGGCACCATGAACGAACCTCGGTCAACACAGCAGCTCTCTATGATGGGAGTGTTCCCTGGGATCAGTATCTGGGCACTAGAGCAGGCTCCTCTGGCTCCAGGTTCTAGGTTATAACTGGAAACACAGAGTCAATCAGATACAAAGAAAAATAAATGAAGAGGCAGCTTTTTGTTGGTGGGGCCAAAAATTCTAGATACAGATATATAAAAATAAATAAAGAAGACTTAAAAAAAAAACACAACTCGGGCCATGGTGTTGGTACACCTGGTTGAGCACACATGTTATAATGTGTAAGGACCCAGATTCAAGCCCCTGGTCCCCACCTGCAGGGGGAAGCTTTGCAAGTGCCAAAATAGGTCTGCAAGTGTCTCTGTCTTTCTCCCTCTCTGTCTCCCCTTTCTTTTTCTATTTCTGGCTGTCTCTATCCAATAAATAAATAAAGATAATAAAAAAAATTCTAAAAATACATGACTCTCCTGGAGTCCACTCCCACCTGCAGAATTGATGATGCCATGACTGTATCTCTCTGTCTCTCTCTCTCTGTGTGTGTGTCTCTCTCTCTCCTTCCTCTCAATTACTCTATGTTCTGTCAAAGTTATAATTAAAAAAAAGGTGGAGGGATGGCCACTGGGAGAGGTGGGTTCATCATGCAGGCACTGAGCTGCAATGATGAATTGTCCTGGTGGCAATTAAAAAGAAAGAAAACCTATTCTTTTTTTTTTTTTTTTTTTTTTCATTACCAGAGCACTACTCAGCTCTGGTTTACGGTGGTACAGGGGATTGGACCTGGGACTTAAGAGACTCAGGCATAACTGTCTCTTTGCATGACCATTGTGCTATCTACCCCTGCCCAGGAGAACTCATTCTTAAGCAAACCTGATGATCTCTAAGTCAACCCCACCACATCAGTCACACATGACCCAGGACCTGGATGGCTCCCAGATTTCACACAGACATGGTTTGTCACGAGGCAGCTCTCGTTTGGAAGACTTGCATCCCCAGTGCATGTCGAGTTCTCCTGAAAACAGTCATCTCACAGAAATACAACACTGAGATGTAATGCCAAAAGCAACACCTGGCTCCCACCAGCAGCAGGAAATCCATCTCCTCAGCCACTCTGGTTGGGAAGCCCTTTCACAGGCTGGTCTGTGGAACCTTCACAACATCACAAGGCCCAGCTACTCTTGTTATTTATTTATCTTTTCTCATTTAAAGACAGTCAAGCCAAGGCAGTTAAAGCGTATATTTGTCAGTGATGGAGCTGAGATTCAAATGTATATCTTTCTCAAGGCTCTCCCAGATTCTGAGATATTTCTAATAATAACAACATAATTACATGACTGCTTCATGTCGCATGACTAAGTAACCGTGTCTAAAGTTCGGAATAAGTTAACTTATACTGACTCAGAGAGCTCAGAAAACCACCAGTGTTGTGTAGTTTCTAATTCATTTAATTGTCACATGGAGCCTGCCCAGGTGGGTAGAGATAGGCATTGGCAGCTCATAGCCAGGCAAGAGATTCACAAGTTAAATGACTTGCCTGGGGTCAAATAGCTGATAAGTGACAGAATTCCAGTGTGAACCCACTTATCTCTGGCTCCAAAGCTCCCTCCGGCTCCCCGGAGCTCAATGCCTATCCTCAGCTGAACTCCTTTTAAAGACTCTGGACAGACGGCTTCTCTCGGAAATTTTCAGCCTCAAGAGCGGAGAGCCCCAAGTCCAATTCTGAGAGACTTATTAGTCTAGTAAGACTACAGTTTCATCAGCTAATTGGCCGCCACAGCCACTGCACACAATCCAATGACTTCCCACTGCATCCCTCATTACTGGGGCTTGAAGGGAGATGGAATGTAACAAAAAAGGGGGGGCAGGGCATGCCAGGGAGGTGACAGTGAGATCTTAGCCCTGGAGGAGGGAGGGACCAAGGACAGTTGGGCTGGGGAAATCTGGAAGTGGAAGCAGGGTTCTTCCTTCCACCTCTGGGAGCCTTAGTTAATGTCCAAAGCGTGCTACCAGCATGAAGAGACTTTTCAGGAACACCCAGAATTCAGCCGTGCTGCCAAGTCCTGAAATATTCCCTTCCAGAGCTCACCTTTCGTTCAACAGCACGGCCTCCCTGGCTGCATTTGAGTACTGAGCACTACAACAGTGAGGAAATACACCACTGGCATCACACTGTTACGTTTTGCTTTGTAAATTTTTTTCAGCATATATATAAATATATATTTGGCCTCCAGGGTTATTGCTGGGGCTCAGTGCCTGCACTATGAATCCACTGCTCCTGGAGGCCATTTTTCCCACTTTGTTGCTCTTGTTGTTGTTATTGTTATTGTTGTTGTTGGATAGGACCTAGAGAAACTGAGAGAGGAGGGGAAGACAGAGAGGGGGAGAGAAAAACAGACACCAGCAGACCTGCTTCACCACTTGTGAAGTGACTCCCCTGCAGGTGGGGAGCCAGGGACCCGAACCAGGATCCTTCCTCCAGTTCTTGAGCTTCACACCATGTGCGCTAATCCCGCTGTGCTACCGCCCAACCCTCTTCAGCCAATATCTGTATACGTCTTATTTCCTAGCTGAAAAACAATTAGGGTGCTTTCCACCACTTCCTGAGCACACATGTCTAGAAGCAAGGTAATACTGAGAGCTCACAGGTCATGCTCATTTTTTAAGTAACAGCCATCTAATTAAGGCCCATCCAAAAGGCTATGGAATTGTTTCTTACATTTGGGTTCTTCAGGAACTACTCCTCAGTGACCAGAGAGGGATGGTTCAGTGGTGGATTTGGGTCCTGAGTTCTGATTCTAGCACAGCATATGCTAGGGTGATACTTCAATTCATCCTCTCTCTCTCTCCCTCCCTCTCTCTCTCTCTCCCCCTCCCTCCCTCCTTCTCTCCCTCTCTCTCTCTCTCTCTCCTTCCCAGTCGCCACAGGGCATGCATCTAGGATGCAGCCAGCTGTCCACATTCACAGGCCTCCGGCATGGGCCCAGAGAAGTGCAGGGCAGCCCCAGGCACTGAAGGACCACACAAGAAGCAGATGGAAATGCCTACTCACTCTAGCCTACTCACTCTAGCCGGCTGCTCCTAAGACCAAGTTTTGTTCAAAATCACCCTACCTATCTGACTGAGTACTTTACAGTGTCTTTCTTAGGTCTTTCTATTACTTGCTGCCCTTACTGAGTCACTGGGCAGATGACCTCATCAAAGAATCCTGGAACCCCACCTCCCCAGAGCCCTGCCCCACTAGGGACAGACAGACACAGGCTGGGGGTGTGGATCCACCTGCCAACACCCATGTCCAGCGGAGAAGCAATGACAGAAGCCAGAACTCCCACCTTCTGCTCCCCAAAATGATCCTGGGTCCATGCTACCAGAAGGATAAAGAATAGGGAAGCTTCTAGTGGAGCGGATGGGATATGGAACTCTGGTGGTGGGAATTGTGTGGAACTGTACCCCTCTTATCCTATGGTCTTGTCATTCACTATTAAATAATAATTTTAAAAAAGTGGAAAAAAAAGTCAAAAAAAAGTAATGCTCTCAGCTGAGTGACTCAGGTCAGACATGGGGTGTCTGATGAGACACCATGCCAAGTGACAGGAGCAGGTCAGCAAACCCATGCAAACCCTGCCATCCAGTTTGGTTTTTAAGACAGAGGACCAGAGCATCACTTGGGCTCTGCCCTCCCAGGGACTGAACTTGAGACCTTCTGCTCACAGGTCCTGTGCAATGTCACTGTGTCACTTCCCCTGATGCATTTCTTCTCCTTAAGGATCCTTCACGGCAAACACTAGAAGAAGAAGAAGCATCCTTCACCTGGTTGAGCAAATGTATTAGCAGGGCACAAGGACCCAGGTTCAAGCCCCCAGTCCCTACCTGCATGGGGGAAGCTTCACAAGTGGTGAAGCAGGGCTGCAGGTGTCTTTTTCTCTCTCCCTATCTCTCTCTCCCCTCTCAATTGTTCTGTATCAGTCAAGCAATAAATATCTTTTAAAAGATCAAAAAATCGCATTCTAGTAAAAGCAGAAGAAGAGAGTTCCCACTACTGCTCCATCTTTGGCAACTCTTAGATGCATCTCATCCTTTGATTTTCAAACTCAGTGCTTTTTATTGGGGCTACATACTTTTGTAATTTAATTTTTTTCTGCAGGGTTATCACTGGGGCTCTGTGCCTACACTACAAATCCGCCGCTTCTGGGGGTCATCATTTCCTTCCCCCCCATTGCTGTTGTTGCTGTTATCGTTGTGGTTGTTGAATATGACAGAGAGAAACTGAGAGGAGAGGGATGATAGAGAGGGAGAGGGAGAGACAGACACCTGCAGACCCACTTCACCATTTGTGAAGCAACCCTCTTGCAGGTGGGGAGCCGGGGACTTGAACTGGGATCCTTACGCCGCTCCTTTCACTTTGTACCACGTGCGCTTAACATGGTGCGCTACCGCCCTGCCCACAGGGCTACACTGTTTTATAAGACCGTACGTTTTGGGAGTCCAGCTTCATGTCCTGGTGCATGCTTGCACCAGTGTCTGTTGGGCCCCCTCTCCCCCGACAGCCCCGGGTTCTTTGCCCCTTCTCTCCACCCTCCTGGCCCGACCTCAGCTGTGCCACGGGCCAGCTTCCCTCGACTTCAGACACTGCGGATCTCAGTGAGCCTCATGCCCAGCCAGCACTCATGATCCATACGGATTACCTGAGTGAGTGAACGAGCAGGTGGTTCCCTCGGAGGGGTGTGTCCTCTCCCTTCTGGCCATCCCTGTGACTGGTGACTGTCCTGCAGGGACCCCAGGCAGATGGCAGGGTGGCAGCGCCAGCCGGCCCCCCAGTATACAGAACCGGAGGCCACGTCTGATCCTGTCTGATTTCCCACGCGGGCTCCCTGGCCTACATCATGGAGGAGACAGCCGGAGAGAGACGGAGTCATTCCACACAGAGACCACACAGGAGGAAGGGAAGTCGTTTTGGCACGGTGCTTTCCAGCTCTTCTTTCTTCTTCTGTCGTTTCAAACACAACAATGCACATTCTCACAGGAGCTATAACTGATAGTGCTGACAGTATTTAATATCTGAATTCAATTCTGGGTTTTTTGAAAGCTTATTACCATAGTAAAAGGAAAGGCGGTTCAGAGGATTTCCAAAGGCATCTGGGTTCATTTGTTAGGGAAAAGTACACATTGTTAAGGGAACCATGCAGCAGATACAGCAAGATGGGACACGCACATGCACACGCACACAGCGAGAAGCACAGATGCCCGCACACGAAGCAGGGCAGAGACCCTCCGCAAAGCACCCAACACCTGATGGCATCACTGTGCTCCCTGAGCTGCTGCCAACATGTACAGCAGCTAGTAGCAGCTAGTGTTGCTCCTTCCTTCCTACTGAAAAGAGGACAGAGAAGTTTGAAAGTGAAGGAGAGGGAGAGGGGCAGGGAGAGAGAGAGGGATAGTGGCTTAGGGAGAGGAAGAGGAAGAAGGGGAGGGAGAGGTAGGGGAGAGGGAGAGGTAGGGGAGAGGGAGAGGGTGGGAGGGGGAGAGGGAAAGAGAATGAGAGAGGGAGGGAGGGGGAGAGGGAAAGGGAGGGAGAGGGAGAGAGTGAGAGAATGAGAGGGATAAGGAGAGGGAGAGAGAGGAGAGAGGGAAGGAGAGGGAGAAGGAGGGGGAGGGAGGGGGAGAGGGAGAAGGAGAGGGAGAGGGAGGGAGAGAGGGAGGGAGAGGGAGAGTGTGAGAGGGAGAGGGAGGGAGAGAGGGAGGGAGAGAGAGGGAGGAAGGAGAGGGAGAGTGAGAGAGGGAGAGGGAGGAATGGTATTTCTTGCCAATGGTGATTTCTGATTGGGAAGGGGAAATAATATCAAGAACAGTGATTTTATCCATTCATTTATTTATTTTTATTGCCGCCAGGTTATTGCTGGGGCTTGGTGCTCACACAAGGAATCCATCACTCTTGGGACTCTTTATTTTCTTTGCCTCCTATCACTGGACGCTGTGCTGGCGCTATGTGAACCCACTGCTCCTGGCAGCCAGTCTCCATGTATTGGACAGGACGGAGAGAAATCGAGAGAGGAGGGGGAGATAGAGAGGGGGAGAGACAGAGAGACACCTGCAGACCTGCGTCAACACTTGTGAAGCTTCCCCCCTGCAGGTGGGGAGCCGGGGCTCAAACCTGGATTCTTGTGCAAGTCCTGTGTGCTTAGTACTATGTGTGTTTAACCGCGTGCTTCCCCGCCTGGTCCTGTGGGAGCCAATCGTTTCTTTTCTCTTCTCTTTTCTTTCCTTTTTTCTTGTTTTCCTTTCCCCCCTTTATTTGATAGGACAGAGAATAATTGAGAGAGGAGGGGGAGATAAAGAGGGAGAGAGACAGAGAGACCCCTGCAGCCCTTGCTCTGTTACTCATGCAGGTCCACGCCCCACCCCTGCAGGTGGGGAGCAGGTACTTGAACCTGGGTCCTTGCATGTGGTAACGTGTTCACTTAACCAGGTGTGCCGCCACCCGGCCCCCGAGAAAGGTGGCTGTCCAAGGTGAACACATCCTCACAGACAAAGCTACAGAGAAGCCCGGTGCTCTTAGAGCCGCTGACTCAGGCTCTGCGGAGCAAATTCATTCACATCCAAATCCAGATTATCTTTATCTTGGAAAAGGCACCCTCACTCCAGCCAGGCTTTTTGCTGCTAAGCATTTAGCAGAGCAGACATGAAAGGAATGGGGGGAGGGAATGGAAGAGATCGTGTGGGAGTATTATTTTTTAAGTGACAAGTCGATGTCTTTCAGAACAATCCAAATGGTAGCATTTTATGAGGCAGCCACACTCAAGTCAATGCAATTAGTTGATGTGTGTGTGTGTGTGTGTGTGTGTGTGTGTGTGTGTGTGTGTTCTGCCCTGCCAGGGTTGTGGTCTTTCATCTAAATAGGGGTAGAAGGTTGGAACATCTTCCTAGAATCTCACTTCTGAGGATTTCTTTTTGCTGACCTAGTCCTTCCTGATCAGACTTCAACGCTAGTTTAAGGAAAACTTTGGTTTTGGGGTAATATTTATTTTTTTTGGGGGGGTGGGTCTTCTTTTAGAAAAAATTTTCATCTATTTTTTCAATTTTTAATATTTATTTATTTTCCTTTTTGTTGTCCTTGTTTTTTTTATTATTGTTGTAGTTATTATTGTTTTTTGTTATTGATGTTGTCACTGTTGATAGGACAGAGAGAAATGGAAAGAGGAGGGGAAGACAGAGAGAGGGAGAGAAAGACAGACACCTGCAGACCTGCTTCACTGCCTGTGAGGTGACTCCCCTGCAAGGGGAGAGCCAGGGGCTCGAACCGGGATCCTTATGCCAGTCCTTGTACTTTGCGCCACCTGTGCTTAACCCTCTGTGCTACCATCTGACTCCCCTCATCTTTTTTTTTTTTTTTAGAATTTATTTATTTATTAGTGAGAAAGATTGGAAGAGAGAGAAAGAACCAGACATCACTCTGGTTCATGTGCTGCTGGGTATTGAACTTGAACCTTATGCTTGAGAGTCCAATGCTTTATCCACTGTGCCACCTCCCGGACTACCCCTCATCTATTTTTTAATTGATAGGACAAAGAGAAATTGAAAGGGGAGGAGAGATCATGAGGGAGAGAGAAAGAGAGACACCTGTGGAAATTGCTTCCTCACTCAGGAGCTGCAGGTGGGGAGTGGGGGCTTGAACCGGGATCCTTGCACCTGGTGAAGTGTGCATTCAACCTGGTGCATCACGGCCCGGCCCTAAGGTGATGCTTATGTCATTCTACAATGACAGGAGAGGGAGAGTGAGTGGACCCTCAGCTATTCTGTCTACTTCGGCTCCCTCTGGTAATGTTTGTTAGGCCGGAGAGAGAGAAGGCAGACTAGCACTCTGCAGGTGCAGTGCCAGGGAGGGAACCCAGGCCCCTGCTGCGAGTCCCGCGCTTAGCCCTGAGTGCCTCCAAGCACACCCCAGATCCTCTGTTTAGACAGGACAGGATCAACACCTGTGAGCTCAGACTCACTCGTCCAGACCAGTCTGTCCCCCCACCTGAATCACCATTCCCCCTCCCTGACCGCAGCCTCACCTTTTGAGACGCTTGGACATCCAGTGTGTTGAACAGAAAGAGGTCAGATGAGTTACATGAACTCTGCTGAGAGAAGCAGAGGAGAAAGTGACAGGTTAATTTTAAAAAAGTTTCTGGGAGTCAGGCGGTAGCACAGCAGGTTAAAGGCACGTGGCACAAAGCGCAAGGAACAGCATAAGAATCCCGGTTCGAGCCCCTGGCTCCCCACCTGCAGGGGAGTCGCTTCACAGGCGGTGAAGCAGGTCTGCAGGTGTCTGTCTTTCTCTCCTCCTCCCTGTCTTCCCTTCCTCTCTCCAATTCTCTGTCCTATCCAACAACGACAACATCAATAACTACAACAATAATACAAGGGCAACAAAGGGAATAAATAAATATTAAAAAAACAAGGGCAACAAAAGGGAATAAATAAATAAATATTTTAAAAAGGTTCTAACTCCTGACCCCCCCTCCTAAAAAAGAAACAAAAGGCTCAGATACTCAAGGGGAAGACTGAAGTGCCTTGGACACTGTCTCAGCTAGTGTTCTGAGACACTGTCTGAGGCACACGGCGTCAGCACAGCAGCGAGCTGGACAAAGAAGTGACGGAGTGTGTGTTTGATGAACACGAGAGGCAGTTTGGAAAGATGATGTTCTCTGGGACACAAAGGATGAAACTGAAGATGATTTGGCTTCATGAAGCCAGTAAGGAGCTGAGAGACAACCACTGGATGGTTTCACTCACTTGTGGAGTCTAGAGAACTCAGACTCATGGACTCCCAGCAAGCCAAGGAATAGCAGAACTGACTCGAAGACTCTGTGTGAACTATGCTGGGGGCACAGAGGGAGACAGCTCCAGCAGTGGGAGTACTGTGGAACTATATCCCTGTCATCTCGCAGTCTTGATGACTGTTATTATTATTATTATTGGAAAGTGACATATTGAGAGAGGAAGGAGAGATAGGGAGATAGGGAGAGAAACAGAGCAGCCCTGCTTCACCATTTGTGAAGCTTTCCTTCTGCAGGTGGGGAACAGGGGCTTGAACCCAGGTCCTTGTGCCCTGTGATATGTGCCAGGTGTGCCAACTCCTGACCCCTTCTTTTTACAATCTTGTTAACTGCTATTAAGCTTTAAATAGCATGTTTTTTTTTACTTAAAATATTTTATTTTTATTTATTGAATAGAGAAATACAGAGGGGAGGGAGAGATATGAGAAAGAGAGACACCTGCAACCCTGTTTCACCATTCATGAAGCTCTCCCCAATCCCTACCCCCCGCAGGTGGGGACTGGGGTCTTGAACCCATGTCCTTGTGCATTGTGTGAATGACATGTGCACTACATGGGTGCATCCCCTCCTGGCCCCAGAATGGAAAGGACAAAACTAAACCTGCCTCCCCCCCACACCCAACTTCTATTTCTCTGTTGGGGTCTGTCTATCTCTCTTAGCATAACATAAACATTGAGGGGTGGATGAGAGACTCCTGATTTGGCCACGTGGCAAAGAGGAGGGGGCTGGTCTGCCTGGTTACACATGCTACCAAGCTCAAGGACCCGGGTTCCAGTCCCCGCTCCCCACCAGCAGGTGAAGCAGGTCTGCAGATCTCTCTCTCTCTCTCTCTCTCTCTCTCTCGCTCTCCCTCTTTATCTCCCCCTCCTCTCTCAATATCTCTCTCCCCCTCTCCCCTCTCAATTTCTCTCTGCCCTAGCAAACAAAAATAGAAAGAAAAAAAGAAATAAACGGCCTCCTGTAGCAGCGGATCTGTCACATAGGCACGGAACTCCACCGATAATGCTAGTGGCAATTAAAAATAACAAATAAATAAAAAGAAGTCCTATGAATTTTTGACTTCTCCTTCCATCACCCCCTCCCAACAACCCCCCCCCCCCCCCAATCAAGCTGAACAGCCAAGAGCTCTGTGACAGAAATGCTCATGGGTTCACAGCCAGAGTCTCTCTATACACTGCCCACAAAGAGCAAAGCCAGATAAAGACAGGACCCTGGGAGAAAGAAGACACACAGGCTTCGGGGGTGGGGGGCAGTCCCTTACCCAGAGACCCCAGGCCACGTCTGAGTCCCGTGGAGAGGCCCCTGGTGCCTGCTCCCTGGCCCCGGCCCTGGCCCTGATCACACAGCTTCTTTTCCTGAGTCTCTTGTGGGACTATAGAGGCTTTTCTCTGAGCTTTTGTCTCTGTAAGTGGTTAAAGTTCAGCTCCTCTGAACAAAGCAGCTGGGGCGTCAAGATCACAGACCTCAGCCATGCTTCTATGCCCCCATGCCATGGTGACGTGTTCCCCTGGGCCTCCAGAGGCCTGCTGTGGGGACAACGCTCATTACAGGGGACGTGGCTGCACAAGACTCCCAGCTTGTCATCAGTCCTTTGGGTTTCTCCCCAGCCAGAGGGCTGTGGAGCTCACACTGCGTGTGTGTGTGTGTGTGGGGGGGGGGCTCTCCAGCTTCCTCCCCTGGGGTCTAGACTGACTCCTCCAGGGAGGAATCATAGAGACAGACATGTTTCAGGGAGAAGATGAGCACTGACTGAAGAAAGTGAGTCATGTAGGCATGTAGACCTGAGAGAGAGAGGGGGACCCCAGCCCCTGGTCTCCCCAGCTTCCTGGTCCCTTCTGGGGAAGGCAGGACCCTCAGGGGATGAAGGAAGACAGAAAGAGAGAGAGAGAGACCCCAGCCCCTGGTCTCCCCAGCTTCCTGGTCCCTTCTGGGGAAGGCAGGACCCTCAGGGGATGGAGAGAGAGAGAGACAGACAGACAGAGAGAGAGAGACACCAGCCCCCTGGTCTCCCCAGCTTTCTGGTCCCTTCTGGGGAAGGCAGGACCATCAGAGAATGGAGAGAGAGAGAGAGAAAGAGAGAGAGAGAGAGAGACCCCAGCCCCTGGTCTCCCCAGCTTCCTGGTCCCTTCTGGGGAAGGCAGGACCATCAGAGGATGGAGAGAGAGACAGACAGACAGACAGAGAGAGAGAGACACCAGCCCCCTGGTCTCCCCAGCTTTCTGGTCCCTTCTGGGGAAGGCAGGACCCTCAGAGGATGGAGAGAGAGACAGACAGACAGACAGAGAGAGAGAGACACCAGCCCCCTGGTCTCCCCAGCTTTCTAGTCCCTTCTGGGGAAGGCAGGACCATCAGAGGATGGAGAGAGAGAGAGACAGACAGACAGAGAGAGAGAGACACCAGCCCCCTGGTCTCCCCAGCTTCCTGCTCCCTTCTGGGGAAGGCAGGACCATCAGAGGATGGAGAGAGAGAGAGACAGACAGACACAGAGAGAGAGACACCAGCCCCCTGGTCTCCCCAGCTTCCTGGTCCCTTCTGGGGAAGGCAGGACCCTCAGAGGATGAAGGAAGACAGAGAGAAAGAGAGAGAGAGAGACCCCAGCCCCTGGTCTCCCCAGCTTCCTGGTCCCTTCTGGGGAAGGCAGGACCCTCAGGGGATGGAGAGAGAGAGAGACAGACAGACAGAGAGAGAGAGACACCAGCCCCCTGGTCTCCCCAGCTTCCTGGTCCCTTCTGGGGAAGGCAGGACCATCAGAGAATGGAGAGAGAGAGAGAGAGAGAGAGAGAGAGAGAGAGAGACCCCAGCCCCTCGTCTCCCCAGCTTTCTGGTCCCTTCTGGGGAAGGCAGGACCCTCAGAGGATGGAGAGAGAGAGAGACAGACAGACAGAGAGAGAGAGAGAGACACCAGCCCCCTGGTCTCCCCAGCTTTCTAGTCCCTTCTGGGGAAGGCAGGACCATCAGAGGATAGAGAGAGAGAGAGACAGACAGACAGAGAGAGAGAGACACCAGCCCCCTGGTCTCCCCAGCTTCCTGGTCCCTTCTGGGGAAGGCAGGACCCTCAGGGGATGAAGGAAGACAGAGAGAAAGAGAGAGAGAGAGACCCCAGCCCCTGGTCTCCCCAGCTTCCTGGTCCCTTCTGGGGAAGGCAGGACCATCAGAGAATGGAGAGAGAGAGAGAGAGAAAGAGAGAGAGAGAGAGACCCCAGCCCCTGGTCTCCCCAGCTTTCTGGTCCCTTCTGGGGAAGGCAGGACCATCAGAGAATGGAGAGAGAGAGAGAGAGAGAGAAAGAGAGAGAGAGAGAGACCCCAGCCCCTGGTCTCCCCAGCTTTCTGGTCCCTTCTGGGGAAGGCAGGACCATCAGAGAATGGAGAGAGAGAGAGAGAGAAAGAGAGAGAGACCCCAGCCCCTGGTCTCCCCAGCTTTCTGGTCCCTTCTGGGGAAGGCAGGACCATCAGAGAATGGAGAGAGAGAGAGAGAGAGAGAGAGAGAGAGAGAAAGAGAGAGAGAGAGGGACCCCAGCCCCTGGTCTCCCCAGCTTCCTGGTCCCTTCTGGGGAAGGCAGGACCATCAGAGAATGGAGAGAGAGAGAGAGAGAAAGAGAGAGAGAGAAAGAGAGAGAGAGAGAGACCCCAGCCCCTGGTCTCCCCAGCTTTCTGGTCCCTTCTGGGGAAGGCAGGACCATCAGAGAATGGAGAGAGAGAGAGAGAGAAAGAGAGAGAGAGAGAGACCCCAGCCCCTGGTCTCCCCAGCTTTCTGGTCCCTTCTGGGGAAGGCAGGACCCTCAGGGGATGAAGGAAGACAGAGAGAAAGAGAGAGAGAGAGACCCCAGCCCCTGGTCTCCCCAGCTTTCTAGTCCCTTCTGGGGAAGGCAGGACCATCAGAGAATGGAGAGAGAGAGAGAGAGAGAGAGACCCCAGCCCCTGGTCTCCCCAGCTTTCTAGTCCCTTCTGGGGAAGGCAGGACCCTCAGGGGATGGAGGGAGACAGAGAGAAAGAGAGAGAGAGAGACCCCAGACTCCTGGTCTCCCCAGGTATCTGGTCTCATCTGGGGAAGGCAGGACCCTCAGAGAGAGAGAGAGAGAGAGAGAGAGAGAGAGAGAGAGAAAGACCTCATCCCCTGGTCTCCCAGCTCTCTGGTCCCTTCTGGGGAAGGCAGGACCCTCAGGGATGAGCTTCAGCCTCTGTCTCCAGGGTCCCCTCTGCCCCCATCTGCATGTAGTGGCCTTTGCAGTCAGGGAGGGAGGGAGCTGGGGCAGGAAGTACAGACACACTGGGCTCTGGGCCTGACCTGGGCCTGCTCCTGGCTGCCTGCAGGGAGAGGGTGCAGGGTGCAGGGGCAGGGGGAGGGTGCAGGGGGCAGGGGGAGGGGTGCAGGGGCAGGGGCAGGGGGCAAGGGCAGGGGGAGGAGGAGGTGTGGCTCTCCTTGACCTGCCCTCCAACATGGTGACACAGTGTGTTGTTAGGTGCTGAGGGAGACTCCAGTTGGCCTGCAGGATCCTCCTCTCTCCTCCTCTACCCTGTGTCTCCACCTGCAGCTCGTCTCCCCTCCCCCTGCCCCTTTATCTCTGTACAGCAGAGCCCACCCCAGGGCTAGGTTGGGCCCACCTAGTGCTTACAAAATAAGGCAGAGGAAGAAGCTGTCAGCTTGTAAAATCTGGGAGGCAGCTGCAGATCAGAATCTGCTGTTTCCCCCCAGCTCCTTAAGAAGAAGGGAGAGCAGCAGAAGGAAAGGAGGAGGCAGGCGGGTTTCTATGCGGGGCTGCGTGAGGCCAGGCTGCTGGCTCTGGGCTGAGCTGGGCTGGGCCCTCCTCATCCGCGTCCTCGTTCTCCTTGATGATTCACTTCCTCATTATTATGATGATTATTGTTTTTAATATTTATTTATTTTCCCTTTTGTTGCCCTTGTTTTTTAAAAATTTTTTAATATTTATTTATTTATTCTCCTTTTTGTTGCCGTTGTTGTTTAACATTGTTGTGGTTATTACTGTTGTTATTGATGTCGTTGTTGTTGGACAGGACAGAGAGAAATAGAGAGAGGAGGGGAAGACAGAGAGGAGGAGAGAAAGACAGACACGTGCAGACCTGCTTCACTGCCTGTGAAGCGACTCCCCTGCAGGTGGGGAGCCGGGGGCTCCAACCAGGATCCTTAAGCCGGTCCTTGTGCTTTGTGCCATTGTGCTTAGCCCGCTGTGCTACTCCCCAACTCCCTGCTTCTACCACTTCTAACTGCTGCTAATCTCTTTTTGCTCTGGTTGAGCGTACACATTTCCGGATGTGAGGCCCCAGGTTCGAGCCCCCAGTCCTCACCACACCTGCAGGGGGGAAGCTTCACAAGCGGTGAAGCAGAGCTGTAGGTGTCTCTCTGTCTGTTCCGCCTCCCCTCTCTGTTCCCTCCTCCCCTCTCGACTTCTGTCCTATCAAAATAAAAAGATAAAATTGTCTCCCGCCATGCTGCTGTTCAGAGGGGGTAAGCTGGCGTAGCTTGGAGGGCGTGGACAGCTCTGCTCTGGCCTAGGGAGCTCCCCGGCCGCAGAGCCTCCTCCCAGGGCTGGAGCGGCCCGTCCCGGGGCCTGGAGGCTGGAAGCCGGAGCTGCCAGAGAGGACACTGCAGACACAGCAAGGCCTAGACACGCTGCCCCTGCCGCTGCCCAGCCTGCTCTCCCGGAAGGAGTTTTCTAACCAAATTTGCTTCGTGATCAATCAGGAACCTAAAGGGACTGTCTGGGAAAATGCTCACTAGATCCTGAGGAATAATGAAGAAACGTTTATAACAGAACACTCAAAGGTCTTTACTTCTCTCCTTGAATGTGCCCTGGAGTGACTGCTGGGGGTGGGGGGCAGGTCTGGGTGGAGAGCCCTGGCCCCTAGCACATTCAATGGATATGAAAGATGAGCTTTCTGTACCACAGCCTGGAGGCTGAGTGGGAGGGCATCCTTGCTGGGCCTGGGCATCTCCCAGGGTGGCCTTTGGCTGTAACTCCATAACTGGACTCCTCATGCTCCCACCCCCTTCCCCACTCCCATGGGTGTGCAGAGCTGAGTCCCTGCAGAGCTGAGGGCTGAGAGTTGCTTAGGGGAGCAAGAGAGCCCCCAGCTATGGCCCATGGTGTCTCTCTGTCTCTCTCCCTCCCTATCTCCCCCTTCCCTCTTGACTTCTGGCTGTCTCTATCCAATAAATAAAGATAATAAAAAATTGAAGAAATTATGTGAAGTGAGCTAAGTCAAAAAGACAAAGATGAGTATGGGATGATCCCACTCATCAAAAGAAGTTGAGAAAGAAGAACAGAAAGGGAAACTCAAAGCAGGATCTGACTGAGTTTGGAGTAGGGCACCAGAGTAAAAATTCTGTGTGAAGGGTGAGGGTGGATGTTTGGCTTCACTGAGGGAGGGGGGAGGATGGCATGGGACAGTCTTTGGGTGGTGGGAATGGTGTTTATGTACACTCCTATTAACTTGTAGTCGTATAAATCATTGTTTAATTAATATAAGAGAAAAAAACAAAAAAAAAGTTTTAAAAAGCAATTGCCAATGGAGCTAGAACGAGATCCCACCCAGCTCCAGAAAGAGGCACGAGTTACGGCCAGAGAGGCATCTGGAGAACAGGCCGTGGCTGTCCCCGAGGGTCCTGGCTTCTCCAACTCATAAGAGCCTCAGGGTGGGGCCCTCATCCCAAGAAATCATCCTCAGATGAGATTTCAGCCCAACAACCCTGGTAGACTTGGACACATGACACTTCCTCAGCCCGCCAAGCCTCTTGGTGCCGTTGGCACATTAATATTTAAACAGAACAGAAGATACGGGTTATCTATTTTCTTTTACTTTAATTTCGCCTCGGGGCCAGCTCCCGACAATTTTTTTCCCCTTCCAACTTTAAAACAACAAAACCTTCCCTCTGATCAGCGGCAAGGCTCGATCCATCAGGTCTCCAGCGTTTGCCTGACACTTAGAATCTGCTGATGTCATTCTCAATGCTGCAGTCTCTGCCTCCGCGTGGCTCTGAAATTACACTGAAAATATTTTTTGCTCCAGGCCAAACCAGTCATATAGAATTTGACTATGATCTATATATTTATGGAGGCAAATTAATCTTCAATGCTTCAAACTTCTTATGCCTCATAATTTTATCAGAAATGTCCAAATGCATCATAATGGAGCTGGCAGAGACATGAAAAATGTTCCACTTTCGTGCAAAGCTTTTAGGAAAAAAAAAGTAGTAGAAGAAGGCTTTCAGGATGCCTGTGGAAGGCATGGCCTGCCTATCCTGTTTGATGTGTCACTCAGAGAACAGGGGAGAGAATCTGATGAAATTCTAAAACAAGGAGAGGATTGGATAAAGAAGTTATAGGGTATGTAATCCATGGAGTACTACTCTGCCATCAAAAAAGATGATATTGTGTCCTTTGGGACAAAATGGATGGAACTGGAGGTGATTGTGCTTAGCAAAATAGTTAAGGAGTTGAAAGCTGGTTTCCTCATATATGGAATCTAGAGATCCCATTTATGTGAACTTGCCAAAAGAAAAAAATCAAAATACAACAGAAGCAAGTAAACTGCAAGACTTGTGAGCAAGACCTCTGGTGGGAGGGAGGGACACAGAACTGTGGTGGTGTGTGTGTTGTGGAACTGGACCCTGTCATTTTATAATCTGGTAAACTATTAGTAACAGATTTTTTTAAATGGCGAAAAAAAATCCCAAACAGGGGAGACAGATGTCATTGCCTGCTTGTGGTCTGTCAGGGGTAGGTCCGTCCCCACAGCTGCTCTGCTGGCTTCCCAGCCTCTGGGTCCAAACCCAACAAATACCATCATCTACTTTATTACTACCATGGCATCACCTAGTACTACCTAGCACAGCACCCCGGGACCAGGCACTGCAAGTAGCAAGGATTTTCTCCTTGTTATGGACCTGGGGGTGGGTGTGAAAAGTCCTCCTTCTGCCACTTGGGGCACCTGCTAGGGGCACCTGGAATAAAGTCAGGGGTCCACAGATGACAAGAGCCAGAGGGCCTGGGAGTTGGGACCAGCTTGCCTCT